>NW_015630351.1:798806-810935 GCF_001515625.1 Sinocyclocheilus rhinocerous | reverse complement strand
TATATATATATATATATATATATATATATATATATACACACAGTATATATACAGTATCTCACGGAAGTGAGTACACCCCCCTTACATTTTTGTAAATATTTTATTATATCTTTTCATGTGACCACACTGAAGAAATGACACTTTGCTACAATGTAAAGTAGTGAGTGTACAGCTTGTATAACAGTGTAAATTTTCTGTCCCCTCAAAATAACTCAACACACAGCCATTAATGTCTAAACCGCTGGCCACAAAAGTGAGTACACCCCTAAGTGAAAATGGTCAAATTGGGCCCAATTAGCCATTTTCTCTCCCCGGTGTCATGTGACTCATTAGTGTTACAAGGTCTCAGGTGTGAATGGGGAGCAGGTGTGTTAAATTTGGTGTTATCACTCTCACTCTCTCATACTGGTCACTGGAAGTTCAACATGGCACCTCATGGCAAAGAACTCTCTGAGGATCTGAAAAAAAGAATTGTTGCTCTACACAGAGATGGCGTAGGCTATAAGAAGATTGCCAAGACCCTGAAACTGAGCTGCAGCACGGTGGCCAAGACTTTCACTTTCAAATCTGGAAAACTTTAATGTACATTACAACAATACAGTCCTTGAGTATGTATTGTTGTAATCCATTTAAAAAATACAGAAGCATATATAAACGCTATAAGGCTATAAGAAGATTGCCAAGACCCTGAAACTGAGCTGCAGCACGGTGGCCAAGACTTTCACTTTCAAATCTGGAAAACTTTAATGTACATTACAACAATACAGTCCTTGAGTATGTATTGTTGTAATCCATTTAAAAAATACAGAAGCATATATAAACGCTATAAGGCTATAAGAAGATTGCCAAGACCCTGAAACTGAGCTGCAGCACGGTGGCCAAGACTTTCACTTTCAAATCTGGAAAACTTTAATGTACATTACAACAATACAGTCCTTGAGTATGTATTGTTGTAATCCATTTAAAAAATACAGAAGCATATATAAACGCTTGACCAAAATAATTAAATTAAAATAAAGATCAGTGAAATGCTATATAACCTAACTAACTCATTCAATTTGTTTCTGTACTGGAAAGTACACTATGAATATTCCATCATTGAATAGAAATGAATCACAATTCAATTTTCTGCACTCACATATAAAGAAGTTACTGAAAAACAATAAAGCACAGAAGTGAATAAAGTGCAGTTTTTACAAACTCAAGTTAAACCTGCAAATGGCTGAACCAAACAAAGAAACAGAACATCTGAAATGCAACCATCTTCATCTTCACGTTTCACTTTTCTTTGAGTACGACTTGTAGCATTGCATTTCCTGTATCTGAGGGCTTGCAATTCAGACACCGTGGTATTTGAACATTTCTTCATCACAGGGTCTGTGAAAGGAAAAATAATTATTCAGTGGTTTTTAATGGTGTTTTTGAATATTATATGTATTATAATTTGCATAGATATGCATTAGAATTTCTTTGACTGTTCTCAGTTTTCCTTTCAAATCTTGGACTACATCCTCATCAAGCTTGACATGAGCGTCTGTTTTTATCCTCTTGTCTGTCATCACACCCAATACTCTGTGTTACACTGAGCATGAGGTTAGACAACGTGATCTCATGATAATTCGTATATATTTTACATAAAATGTGGTTCTATGAAATGTACATTTACTTACCTTTTTACAGGCACTAAAACGTAAAATACTGACGTATTTTCAGCATCTAAACGTACAAATACTTACGTATTTCAGCATTTAAACGTATTGACGTATTGAGGACACCTAAAAATTAATCCTTATGAATATTGAAATCGCGGAATTAATTTTATTATTAGTTGTCATATCAATTACCTTGTTTTCAATTGTATTATTAAATTGTTTACTCGTTTACTTAATATGAAACGATAACATATCGTTTTATTGTGTGATTTCTGCTGCCAGCTCGTTTCCAAGAATAGGCCTACATAATATTAAACAAGATAATATTTTCAGCGATTAAAGGGGTCATATGATGCGATTTCATTTTTTCCTTTCTCTTTAGAGTGTTACAAGCTCTTGGTGCATAAAGAAGATCTGTAAAGTTGCAAAGACTAAAGTCTCAAATCCAAAGAGATATTCTTTATAAAAGTTAAGAGTTAGCCACACCTACCTTAAATGGCTCGTTCGAACATGCCCCCACATATCTACCTCACTATGTGGGAAGATTTGCATAACACCGCCCAAATGTTCACGCAAAGAAAGAAGGAGTAACTTTTATTCTCGCTGTAGTTTTGTTGCCGCTGCCGCCATGTCCTGAAGACGCTGTGTGCTTCGTTGTGAAAGCGAAGCTACTTTGGTCTTCCAAAAGAGGACGATATCCGCTTCGCCATGCCTAGAGCTGATCTGTGCTGGTCGCAGAGGGAATACATCAACTTTCACCATGGACGAAGCGGAGTCCAGCCCGGAGCCGTCACATGTCCTTCCGGACGCTCCGTCGCCACGCCGTTCTCAAGCCCACCCGCCTCTGCTCACTCTAACCCTCCGGCCGTTCCTCACTTTATCCCCCGGCCTCTGCTCACTCAAGGCCGCGGTGTGTGACGCTGTTTCGTTGTGAAAGCGAAACTACTTTGTTTGGTCTTCCAAAAAAGGACACGACTACAAATCAGTGGTTAAGTTGTATTTACAACACTGTTCCAGAACAGTTCAACCCAAATATCCAGATGTGTGCAGCACATTTTATGGAGGACTGTTTACTGATCCTGGGAGAGTAACGTTAGACTAAAATGCCAGCAGTTCTGACTCACGTAAGTACGTTTTCATTTAAAGGATTTGCCACTGATGATTCAAACGCGAGTTTTGGGCAGTAGAGTAGCACTTGTTGTTTGTCATTTCTCTAATCACAAATGCAGACAGGGTTTTATGTTTACGCGGCGCAATGCAACGCAACGCGTAAAACAACAGTATAAGTCATTATAATCAGTAATTATGTCCCCACTGGATGCAACAAATGCCTCGTTTGTAATGGGTTTTAATGTTTATGTCTCGTCGCTCCGGCCGGACACGGCATCAACAGTATGTGAGGGGCGTAACATTTCCGTCTAACGCTTGAGGAATTCGGCCAATCACAACGCACTGGATAGCTGGCCAATCACAGCACACCTCGCTTTTCAGACCGATGAGTTTTGTAAAAATCGACGCGTTTCAAAAAGGCGGGGCATAGAGGAGAAACAATAATGTACAGTATGTGGAAAATAATGTGTTTTTTTTTACTTTAAACCGCATAAACACATTTCATTACACCAAATACACAAAATAATGTTCTTTTTAGCAGCATCATATGACCCCTTTAACAAATTAAATTCTGCTCTGCACCTCACACAAACTTACTGCATTCCACCAGAGAGGACTGCGGCTGCAACGCATCGTCATTTGGATTACTTTTGGTACTGCTTTTGATATTTTTGCAATAAATAAATGATTGTAATTGCATTTATCTGTCTGTCATGTTTTTCTTATACTGTACAGAAATACTTATGTTTAGGTTTAGAGGTAGGAATGGTATTAGCGACTATAAAAATATTTTAATGCTATATTGTTACTAAAATGGTTGTTTTCCTGCATATTTCGGTCAATTGCGTTTTATATCCTTTTATATTCGCTATAAAAATGGGTAGGTTAAGGTTTGGGGGTAGGTTAAGTGGTCTAAAAATCTAAATTGCTTATTAATAAAATGATAAAAATGCATATTTACTGTAAAAGGGGTAGGTTAAGGGGTCTAAAAATCTGAATCGCTTATTGATAAAATGATAAAAATGCATTGATACGAATATCTTAATGATACAAAAGATAACATACAAATATTTACGTTTTTAGCAAAAAATACGTAGCGATTTGTACGTTTTAGAAGAGGCCTAAAATCTCTACAACAGAAGTGCTGAATCCACAGTTAGCATGACACTCAGAGTCTCAGTAGTCACTTTATTAGTAAATATGTCAGCCAGAATTAAACCTTGGAGATTCATTGATATGAGATTAAAACATGCTTACCACTCTCTTCTTTGCTCGTCTCTCTGATCTGATTTCAATTAGTCTTCTATTGCAACAGCAGCTTATCTGGAAAAAAAAAAAACAGCAGGCAAATGATAATTAGAACAGTTTAACCCTCTGGTGTTGTTCGTGGTCAAAAGTGACCAGACACCTGAAATTAAACTTTTTTTTTTTTCAGTGAAATCAATGTAATGCATTTTTGTTCAATAATATTTTTTTTCTTTTTCTTTTGTATTTTGAGAGAATTTCATGGCACTATTTAATATTTATGCAATAAGTATGATACATTTTTCCCATTGAAAATAATAAAAAACAATTCTGATATTTCTCTATTACTTTTCAATTATGGCAGTATTTCATGTTAAAATAGAGACAATGCCTTTAAAATCCAGAAGGCATCTTGAAGGCAGATTAGTTCCATCTGTTCCATCTAAAAAAAGAAAAACATCTGAAATTCCATGGTTTAGCCACTAGATGTATGTATAGCTCTATATAAAAGGCTTATAAATTCTCTAGTTGTTTTTAGACATAAATACTTTTTTTTTTTAAGTTGTGGATTTGGATTTATATTTAGACATTCTCAAAGACAACTTTTTGTAAAGGATTAGATTTTTATTTGTTTGAAATGTAAGTTTTTGTATTAATTTTACTACAGTCAAACCTGAACACAAAGAAAGAAATGCTATTACACATAACATCAAAGTTCAACAAACATGTAACAAATATGAACAGGAACGCTTTATCAGAGGTTAATCAATCTGATTTCAACCTCTTATTTGAGTCTTCTGGCTCAATTTTGCCATATTGTTACAGCCACACCAGTTAATTTATGTGTGTTGTGTTGTGTGTGTGTCTGTTTTGTACTCTTGAAGTTTTAGAGTGTCACCCCTTCATTGCTGTGCACTTTTTTTCGGCCTCATGAATGATTTGTAGATTGTACACACAAAAATAAATCTCTGTATTTTTTGCGTATTTCCCATTAATTTCCCAAGTGTGACTATTTTTTTTTTATGACCATTTAGCTTTTTTGAATCAAGTCCACAATTTTTTTTGTGGTCACATAGTGACTGCCATAAAAGTCAGCGAGTTTCGTACCATTCCGATAAAGTACCTATTTTTTTAAATTTCAAAACCAGTCTAAAATGACCGAACAATACCAGAGGGTTCAAAAAAATCCATTCTAAATTAAATTTGTGGAACCATATATTTTTTAGGTCAATGATAGCTGCTCTGGCTATTCAGATTTAACCTGAATGTTGTAGAATTATGGACTGAACTGTATAAACTGGATATATTGTCGTTTTAACAGATCTGGTTAATTTAAACATCTCTTTTCTTGTAGATGACAATTTGACATTATTAGTTTATGAGCTGCTGAACTAAGACGACAAATCCAGAGATGAATAACTCCACAGTCAAATTCACCACACCTGAGTCATCCACAAACTTCACAACTCATTCCATCAGGCTACTGGACCGTCTGGAAATTTGTATGTACAGCATCAATTTCCTGTTTGGTCTTCCTACACACTCCTATGTGATATGGCTCATCATCACAGGAACAGGAAGTCGAATTGCATCAGAGCTCTTCATCCTCAATCTCTCTGTTTCTGAGATTGGTAACGCTCTGAACTGCTTTTTCTTTTTACTTTCAGTGTGGTTTTCAAGTCTCTTGACATTACAAATGTTTTTAATAGGATTCTCCATCACTGGTCGTCCTCTGTTTCAGTGTCTGATCTGTGTTGAGCGTTACCTGGCAGTGGTTCATCCTGTAACTTTCCTGAAGTACAAACCTCTCAGATATAGAGTGATCTGCTGCACTGTGGCCTGGATACTTATTCTTGGATCCTGTGTGTGTTGCATATTTACTATACTCTCACACTACATTGTATATCTGTGGTTCTTTTTGCTGCAGTTCCTGGTCTTCTTTTCCATCCAGTTGTTTTGTCTTGTGGCTGTTCTCAGAGCTCTGAAGCAGTCAGGACCAGGAGAGAGAGGGAGAGAGAGAGAGAGAGGAGGAAAACCACATCAAGAGAAGAGCATTTTATCTCATTCTAATAACTACTGTGAACATGGTTATCCTGTATGTGGCAATTATTATTTCAGCATTATTTACCAATCTGACAAAACTAAATATTCAGGTAGTTTGGGCTCCTGGTTTGATTTGTTATGTACTGGCTGGTTTTGTGCAACCTATTCTTTATCTGCACCGGAATGGAAAAATGTCCTGCTTCTGTTTCCCATAAAACCTTGTGATATTTTACTAAAATTTACTTTTATTATTGGATGGGATTTTTTTTTGAAGTACTTTTTGTGTTGCTTTTGTTACTATGTAAAATCACTCTGATGTGTCAGAAGGTGGTGCTGATGATTGTATTGAGACATGTGTGGCTATAGGTTAGAATTGCAGAACTTCCAGTGTTGTCACCACACCTTACAACACTGATATAAGCTTATAAATCAATAAAATCAGTTGTTTTCATAATTTACCCAGTCTTTTAACACAATTGAGAATGTTAAAATAGAGCCATCCACCAGCCTGAGCAAAACTGACTGCCTGCTGTACTGTTAGTTACATTATACTTCCAAACCCCAAAAAGATTTTTAAAAGTGCCTTAAATGTAGCCTATTTGCTTTATGGTCTATACTGAAAGTTGTTTGACATTATAAAATTACTTTGTGTGAGGAACAGGTCCACATTTTTTATTGACCTCTGCGTTGCCTGGTCAAATTACAATACACCCATGAAGGCACGAACTTAGTCAGTTGAAAGCGTAATGCGCTCAACAGCCAAATAAGGAGAAAAAGGAGGAGTAAATGTTTTGTTTTCAACCTGGTACATTTAAAATACAACGTTATTTCTCAGTGAACTGATAAAACTCTCTGCACTTTGTCTTCTATATGCAGAAAGCAGAAAGCAAATGACATTTAAACCAGTGATTGCAAACAGTTCATGCCAATTTTATGTTCAAAATATATCAAGACACTCAGTCAACACCATGTTTATTCTGAGTGTATTTATCATATATATTGTTGCAAGTGGTTCCCAATTGTTTATCTAATAAAACACTCCATCAATGATCATCAGTGAGTGTCACCTTTTCCACAAAGATTTTTGCATTGCAACTTATCATAACAGAAGTTTAAAGTATAGTATTTCTCTAATTTTTAAATGCCCGCTCTAACAGTTTGCAAATCAGGTGTTCAATGATTGGCACCTGCTGACCAGTTGCAGATGTTTAAAGATTGTTTGGGGCACTGAATATTCACTGTTCTAGTGCTAATTACTTCTTTAAAGGTTTACTGACCTTTGACTGTTTTTTTTAAGGAAAGTGCAAAGTCTGCAAATCTGTATTCCTCAAATCCACTGTAAGTGGGTTGGATAAATGCGTCTACTAAATGTAAAACAATAATACAGATGGTGTGAGAAATTAATGGTCGGTTGTTTTTAAATTTTCATATCTGGTGTTTTATGTGATGTGTAGCAGATGAACTCATGCACATATATTCTTGTGGCTGCTGTGAAGTCCGTCTATACCGAACACAGCACAGAGATTTATAGACATCCAGAGACTCGCCATTCACTCTTCAGGTGATAAACTCTTCTTTTTAATTAAATTTCTTGTTTTTATCCACAATAAAAAACAGTATCTGGTAATGATCAAGTGTTTTGAAGGGCTTTAGCTGTTGAGAAAGTTTAATGCTTTAGCTTTTAAGAGAAGTTTGGTACATTGTAATGGAATATTTTTCCCCACAGTAGATACTTTAAAAGCCTATATGTTAACTTTAGCTGCTAAACTGAGAAGACAAACAGAGAGGAGATGAATAACTCTACAGTGAACTTCACCATACCTGAAGCATCTACAAACTACACAACTCAGTCCAATCGGATACTGGACAGTGTGAGCATTTGTGTCTACATCATCAGTTTCCTGTTTGGTCTTCCTACACACTCCTATGTTATATGGCTAATCATCACAGGAACAGGAAGTGGAGTTACATCAGAGTTCTTCATCCTCAATCTCTCTGCTTGTGAGATTGGTATCTATCTGAATTGTTTTGTACATGCAATATCATATTGGTCTTTAAGTCACCTAGCATTGGGCTTGTTTTTTGTAGGATTTACCATCACTGGTCGTCCTCTGTTTCAGTGTCTGATCTGTGTTGAGCGTTACCTGGCAGTGGTTCATCCTGTAACCTTTCTGAAGTACAAACCTCTCAGATATAGAGTGATCTGCTGCACTGTGGCCTGGATCATTTGTTTTGGCTCTTGTTTTGTCTGCATGTATACTTTAGGTAAAGAGGACAATCATTTATATGTATGGTTCTTCTCACTGCAGTCCCTTCTCTTCTTCTTCATCCAGTTGTTTTGTCTTGTGGCTGTTCTCAGAGCTCTGAAGCAGCCAGGACCAGGAGAAAGAAAGAGAGAGGAGGAAAACCACATGAAGAGAAGAGCGTTTTATCTCATTCTAATAACTACTGCAAGCATGGCTATCACATATGGTCCAAGTATGATCATTGGATTTTTAACCATAATGATAAAACAGCTTATTCATCCACTTTGGTTTATTGGTTTTATTTGTTATGTGCTGGCTGGTTTTGTGCAGCCTGTTCTGTACCTGCACCGCACTGGAAAACTCCCCTGTCTCTATTTGCCATAATGTTTTCAAGTGTGATATTTTAGTAGATTAAGATACTGAACCTTGTGTATTGATGATGTTTTTTACCCTTGGAAAACTTTGAATAACCGTTTTTGTCATTTCTGTAAACTAGGGTGTTTGATACCTCCGGCAAATTTAAGCAAATCAATGTCACTTCCAAATTTTGTTTGTGAGTCATCTTAAACTTACTGGTGTCTGGAAATTCTAATTCTAATTTATTTGTATAGCGCTTTTCACAATACACATTGTTTCAAAGCAGCTTTACAGAAAATGCATGTGTCTACATTACAATTTAGAGTGATCTGTTATCAGAAGTGAATGGAAATCATTTCATATTTTTACTATATTTCAACCAACAACAATGTGTTATAAACATAACATGCAAAGGTTTTGCATTGAAAAGTCTTCTATAAATGTACCTTTTGTGGTATATATGCTACTTCAGATGCGGCTTCTGTGTGGTTGCAGTGTAAAGTGGCTCAGAACAGTGAGTCATTTTATTGTTCACTGTTTATTCACTTTTTATTTGTTCTATTTATCTAAGTTTATTCTGATTGTGTTTATCAGATATATGGCTATATAAGAGGTTGCTAGAGTTTGTAGATTGTTTATCCAATAAAAGCCTGTTCTTTATCTGCACCGGGCTGGAAAACTCTCCTGTCTCTTTTCTTCATAAAACCTGCTACTGTGATATTTCACTAAACCTTATGTTTTCAACCTACCTTTCAAACACAACTTTATTTCTAAGTGAACTGATAAAACCCTGTGCACTTTGTCATCTAAATGCCTAGCAGACAGCAAATGACATTTAAACCAGTGATTTCAGACACTTCATGCCAGTTCTGTGTTCACAATATATCAGAAACTCAGTCAACAGCAATCTGTGAATAAGTGCTTGAAATCTATCATTGTCCTATTAATTTACACACAGATTAAGTTGATGAGTGTATTTATCCTATATGGTTGTTGTAAGTTTTTATTAATTGTTTGTTTATCCAATAAAACACTCCATCAGTCACCCAGTGTCGTCTTTTCCTCATTGAGGGTTGCCACAAAGATTTTGCATTACACTTTTTAACTTACCATATGCTGGTTGGGTTATTGGATACTTGTCAGGCCCTGCAGGTAGTGTGCTGGTAACTGATTTTTGGTGATATATATATATATATATATTCATTCAGTGCATTAAATAAAAAGGTGCAGTTCCTGGCGAATACTCCACCACTCGCTATTGGGAAGCTAATGATTAAAGCAAATGAATGTAGTTTTGTGTATTTTTGCAACTTTAGATCCCCCTAGAGTTATGTAAATGTAATTCACTGCCGTAAATACACTACTGTCGTAATTACAGTGGATAACTGTACACGTGCATTTGTTGCTGCTGTAAAGCAATCCACTCTATTCACGAAATTTTGTACTTGCTCACCAAAATTACATACTCCCGGTTTGGGGGCAGTGTGGGAAAGTAACAGAAGACATTCGCCTCATATAAGTCAGTGCACCATCAGAATGATTGTGAAACTGATATTTCAATGTAAAAAACAAACAAACATACAGTTGGTTTAATGTAACAAATTTATAAGTATATAAAGTATAACATGCTTTCAGTTGTGTTTTTTGTCTGTTCAGAGGTTTGCTGTATGGTTATGTCTTTTTTTTACTTAAAATATTTGCATGTTTGGGATTTTGTGACGTGTACAAAAATGCACTAGAAGTCATGCACATATATTGTTGTGACAGCTGTTTAGTCTACAACACACAGCACAGAGATTTACATACACTGAGAGAGACTGGACATTTACTCAACAGGTGATCAACTCTTTTTAATTAAATTTCTTGTTTTAACTACAACAATATGCAACAATATCACTTTGTTGCTTTGCACAGAGCAGGTTTAAAATTTAAACGAATTCCATTCAAGGAAAATATGATAGAAAATTATATTTTGCATGTGTATGCTACTGAATATACAGAACCATATTTTGCAGTCATTTAATAATGGTTATTTGGGTTTAAATAGGAAGATTTGAATTTTTTATTCAAATAATATTTACAGTATGCATTCAAATCATACCTGGTTCATTTCCACTTTTGATTTCCTAGATTATGGTTGCATTATTATGTTTTGTGAGCTGCTGAACTGCTGAAGAAAAACACAGAGGAGATGAATATCTCTACAGTGAACTTCACCACACCTGAAACATCTACAAACATCACAACCCATTCAATTGGGCTAATAGACATTCTGGAAATAAGTGTGTACAGCATCAATTTGTTGTTTAGTTTTCCTATGCACTGTTACGTTATATGGCTCATGACTGGAACAAGAAGGGGAGTTGCAACAGATTTCTTCAACCTCAATCTCTCTGTTTGTGAGATTGGTATCTGTCTGAATAGTTTGGTATTTATACTGTCAGTGTGGTTTTCAAGTCTTAATATATTAGATCTGTTTTTAACAGGATTTACACTCACTGGTCGTCCTCTGTTTCAGTGTCTGATCTGTGTTGAGCGTTACCTGGCAGTGGTTCATCCTGTAACCTTTCTGAAGTACAAACCTCTCAGATATAGAGTGATCTGCTGTACTGTGGCCTGGATCATTAATCTAGGTTCCTGTTTGGTCTGCATGTACAATTTAGCCTCAAACAACAATCATGCACATGCATGGTTCTTGACAGTGCAACTTACACTGGTCATCTCAATCCAGTTGTTTTGTCTTGTGGCTGTTCTCAGAACTCTGAAGCAGCCAGGACCAGGAGAGAGAGGTAGAGAGAGAGAGGACGAAAACCCCATGAAAAGAAAAGCACTTTATCTTATTCTAATAACTACTGTGACTATGATTATTCTATATTTCCCATTTGCAGTCACAGGATTCTCTATCCTTTTTACCGCAGACAGTTCTCCGTCAGTTTGGTTCACTAGTTTGACTTGTTTTATTCTGGCTGGTTTTGTGCAGCCTCTTCTTTATCTGCACCGTGCTGGAAAAATCTCCTGCCTTTGTTCATCATAAAATATCATCATATTTTTTTACTTACTTAAATCTAACTTTAGTTACTGGGTAAATATGCTCCTGGATATGTGTTTTCTTTAAAGGGATACTCCACCCCAAAATGAAAATTTTGTCATTAATCACTTACCCCCATGTCGTTCCAAACCCGTAAAAGCTTTGTTCGTCTTCGGAACACAATTTAAGATATTTTGGATGAAAACCGGGAGGCTTGTGACTGTCCCATTGACTGCCAAGTAAATTACACTGTCAAGGTCCAGAAAAGTATGAAAAGCATCGTCAGAATAGTCTATCTGCCATCAGTGGTTCAATCTGAATTTAATGAAGCAACGAAAATACTTTTTGTACACGAAGAAAACAAAAATAACGACTTTATTCAACAATTCGTACAAATCACCGTAGCGCCATTTTGGAGAATATCCACTGAACGCAAGCAGCGTACGCT
>NW_015630351.1:787693-798774 GCF_001515625.1 Sinocyclocheilus rhinocerous | reverse complement strand
CACGGATGCGCTGTTTTCATTCAAATCAAAGTGTAAATACACGTAGAAAACGTATCCGTGTGGCGCGGCTGACACAGAATAGCGTACGCTGCTTGCGTTCAGTGGTTATTCTGCAAAATGGCACTATGGTGATGCGGAGAGACACAGAGGATACGAATTCTTGAATAAAGTCGTTATTTTTGTTTTCTTCGCTTACAAAAAGTATTTTCATTGCTTCATAAAATTCAGATTGAACCACTGATGGCAGATAGACTATCTGACGATGCTTTTCATACTTTTCTGGACCTTGACAGTGTAATTTACTTGGCAGTCAATCGGACAGTCACAAGCCTCCCGGTTTTCATCCAAAATATCTTAAATTGTGTTCCGAAGACGAACAAAGCTTTTACAGGTTTGGAACGACATGGGGGTAAGTGATTAATGGCAAAACTTTCATTTTGCGGTGGAGTATCTCTTTAACTGTCCACTAAAATGAACACAGATGCAACTCTGTGTCAAAAGCATGATATGTAAGGGTATGAGAAACACTGTGATTCCTCTGTAAATATACTTGAATTCTGCATTAAAAACTCCGTCTAAAAATACCATCTTGTGGTGTTTATGCTACTTCAGATGTGACCTTTGCAGCCTAAAGTGGCTCAGAACTTGTTAGTGTGACTCACTAACAAAACCAATTATTTTGTTTATTTTCACAATGATTAAATCACACATATATATATATATATATATATATATATATACTGCTCTTTCTATCAGTACCGAGTCTGTGTTCTCATTCACCCCGCGACTATATATATATATATATATATATATATTTAAGCTTTTTAACCTGACATATTAGTTTAAAATCGTTCTGATGGTACACTGGAGTAATGTTAACAAAACTGTTAGTTCGCTGAAGATAAACATTATTAAAATCAAAAGTTGTATTAGTAAATGTTTAAATAAACTTTAACGAAGATTTAAAAATGCTGTACACATTTTGTTTATTGTTAGTTTGTGTTAAATAATGTAGTTAACTATTGTTAACATAAAATCTTATTGTACATTGCTACGGATTTCATAAATATTCTATAAGTTAATATTCTAATATTCTATTAGATTTGAGAAACTTCTTTTGATGAGATACAACCGCTATTTTACTGACAAGTAAAAATTTATTTGTACCCTGGAGAAGTGTAAAATAAGCTTTCACATTGCAGTACATGTATATGTATGCAGTACACAATAGTTTTCATTGTTAGGCAGGTTAATATTAAGAAGTTAATATATGTTATATATGTTAAGTTTAAGTTCAGAAATTGATTAAATCTTCAAGTCAAGTTGCTGTTTTCATACTTCTGTAATATTTTTCAGTCACTATTGAATTACTGAAAGAACTGAGTTTCACTTTATAGTGTATTTTTAGGTTTGATATGTTTTCAAAGTAACTTGAAATAATTAGTAATCTGATTACTTTTTTACATGTAGTAATCAGTAATGTAATTAAATTACAATTTTAAAGCAGTAATTAGTAATTTGTAGTGGATTACTTTTTTTGAGTTACTTACCCAACCCAACTCTGGTTACAAATGCACGTGTACAGCTATCCACTACGACAGTGAATTCCACTCACTTAACTGTAGAGAGCTCCAAGGTCACAAAAATACACACAATTACAAACAGTTGCTAAGTTCATTCAGAGTGTGTTTATCAGATGTGGTTAATATGAATGGTTGCTACCTGTCTAAAATGTATTTTCTCCAGTATTATAGGATTTTTCCATTGACTGATATGCATTTTGCTCATCAAGGTAATCTTTCTCCTTAAAATCAAAATTAACTACACTATTTTTGCACAACTTCAATTTTACTACCTTTAAGCTACTGACAACTCATTCAACCTTTATTTAAAAAAAAATATATATATATGAAAGTTTGAGTTATAATACACAACGAGACTGTAAAACCTAGTGAGTAGATGAGTTTAATGTCCCTGATGACCTCTGTAGTCCCATTTAGCCACTTGATAGCAATTACCTTTTGATGTATTTTATGTTGTAGAATAAAATGTGAAAATATCTTGGAGCTTGACCTTATTTCAGGCAGTTAACCATTTTAAAAGCCCATTTTAAAGTTTTGTCAATGACCCTGTGTCACCTTTCCTTAGTGTAAGCTTTCCACCGAGATTGTTGTATTAAACTTGACATCCTGTCATAACACAGATGATTAAATAGTTTTTTTCTCTCTCATTTTTAAACGCTTGGTATAAACATTTTGCATATTTGGTTTTGACTGAGTTGCAGGTTTGCTGGCAAGTTGTCAGAAATAGAGGGTTTCCTCAAGGATTTGATTGACAGTTTTTTCCACTGAATAAAAACCATATTAATTTAGCTGGTATGAGTCTCAGTTTTTATGTTAAGGTCAGCTGATAAATGTTGTGTAAAATGCGACTTGGAGAGCAATTTTAACTCTTTCCCTGCCAGCGTTTTTGAAAAAAGTTGCCAGCCACCCGCCAGCATTTTTGATGTTTTTCACTTTAATTTCAGGGCCCCCAGAATATTTAATTTTATGAATATCTGAACATGCAATACATCAAAATAAAGAGCAGAGCCTCTACTTTTAAACAAAAAAAATTGTATTCTATCTTAAAGCATTCTTTTTTTTTTTTTATCAACACTTGAATGTAGTTAAGTTTTACATAAAAAAGCAACATTTTGCACAAAATGCAGAAAAAATCACATTTTTATCAAATACTACATGTGGATCATATTCAGTAGGATGATCAAAGCAAAGATGCAGTAGATCGCTTCCATCAACACCCCCAAAACTTGCACAGTCCTTTACCACTTCCTGGAGCGACATTTCACTCGGTAACATTAGGCAGTTTTCATTTATATGCTGTTTATTGTTGATGATCGCATTGTTTTTCATATGCATATGCATACATACGAGATTGCTCGTTTCTGCATCTTCCTCGCATGTGTTTTTGATCAACACATTCTACTGTAGACTCATTTAGGAGATGCGTAATAGCGCCCCCGAGCGTATAATAGCAAGATGGTCCAGTACAGTTATAAACAAGCAAGGTAACAATTAAATTCAGGGCAAAATGTGGAACTACATATTGGTTCATCTACACTTCCCTTTTCCCCACAGATCAAAGTTGAAAAATTGTATGTTTGTGAGCTGCTGAATTGAAAAAACACAGAGGAGATGAATAACTCTACAGTGATCTTCACTACACATGAAACATCTACAAACTACACAATTCAGTCCATTCGGCTAATGCCTGGACATTCTGGAAATCTCTGCACAGCATCAATCTCTTGTTTAGTCTTCCTACACACTCTTATATGGCTAATCGTCACAGGAACAGGAAATGGAGTTGCATCAGAGTTCTTCATTTTCAATCTCTCTGTTTGTGAGCTTGGTATCTGTCTGAATAGTTTGATCTTCGTACTGTCAGTGTGGCTTGCAAGTTTCTCAACAAGCAGTCAGGATCAGGAGAGAGAGGGAGAGAGAGAGAGGAGAAAAAGAGAGGAGTGAAATGTCATGGAAACAACAGGAAAAACAGATGTTGTTCTGGATTGGTTTGATTTGTTTAGTTTATGACTCTTTAAATGTGTGTTCCGTGTCGGAATGCCTGTTTTTGTTTTGGTCTGTGTGATTCCACCCACTGCCAGTTTAACCAATAGTATTTCAATACCGCTGGTTGCCAGAGAGCGGAAACTGCATATCGCAGCAACGGAAGCCCTCAAACGAACTGGGTCAGAGATCGAGAGCCTCGGCATCAATCTGAAAAGCTCTAAGACCAGAGGAATATTAAAATGAGGATAAATCAACTCATCAACTTACAGTGTAAGGCTTGTCGCCTTCCATTGTCAATTGCGCTCATTCCCGTTGTGTGTCCTCAATCTGACAACTCGCTGAGGAGGAGGGGGCGGGAGAAACAATATTTTGAATTTGGACTGCAATACCCATTTCAACCAGTAGATATTAGTAATACATGTTTGCTGGAATGTGTTCAGTCTTTTTAACAAGGTGTGATACTTGTGATTTAACTTAAACGTTATAGTTTCAAAACTCGCATCGTGAGTCATAATGCTTGAGACTTGTGCAATTTATGTTTCAAGCCGACATTAATTCTATATTCTTGCAAGGAACAAGCTCAGCTTGTTAACAAAAATTGTTAGGATGTTGTTCTTTTACCACATGGTGCATTAGCATTGCTGCTCGTTTGAGAGACTGCGGACCCGATGAAATTTCTGGTAATGGTGTAGTAAGCAACGATGCTCCCTGGTTTTTGGACATTTTTAGAGCATAAACGTTTAGTACAATGGAACGATTGGAAATGAAATGGCCTAGAAATGGCCGACTCGCTGGACAGTGCATTGACTATGAATAATGGAGCTGAGACAAACCACAGTGATAAATTCTCTCGCCATTTCACAATTTCTTTAAATATTTCACTCTAATTCTAATATAATACTAAACACTTTCATACATTAATGTGTTGTTATAATACCATTTTTGCCCTTTCATAGATAAGATTAAGCCTCGTCATCTACACTGCAGATATAAGGAATAATTATTTCACTGTTTTGTATAAAATGTGCCTTGGTGAACAATTTCAAACACAGTCAGTCATATATTTCAACTTTAATTTGTTTTACTTTAAATATTTGCATATCTGGTGTTTTATGTGACGTGTAGCATACAAAGTCTTGCAGATATTCATGTTACAGCTGTGAATTCAGTCTACTAAACACAGCACACTGATGTATTTACATCCAGAGAGACTGGACATTCACTCCTCAGGTGATAAACTCCTCTTTTTGGTTCAAGGTCTTGTTTTTACAATTCATAAGAAGAAACGTTGCTACTGTGTTGATTTGGTTTTTAGAAAACATTCATTGAGTAAATAGAAACTGAGCTCTTTTTATTTTTTATTGAAGAGAAGAAATCAGTTAATTGGAAATACAATAAAACCATAGAAATTACCTTAAACATTACTGAATTTATAGAACCATATTTTGAATTTATTTAATATTTGTTTGCTCTGTTTATTTTGGTTTTGTTTAAGTATTGATGAATTACCTAGCTCATGTGCACTTCTTATTTCCCATGGATCACAGCTAGATAATAATGTTTTGTGAGCTGCTGACACGACAAACACAGAGGAGATGAATAACTCTACATTGAACTTCACCACACCTGAACCATCCACAACTAAGTCCATTGGGCTTGTGGAAACTGTGAACATTTGTGTGCACAGCTTTAGTTTCCTGGTTGGTCTTCCTACACACTGTTATGTTGCATGGCTCATCATCAGCGGAGCAGGAAGTGGAGTTGCATCAGAGTTCTTCATCCTCAATCTCTCTGTTTCTGAGATTGGTTTCTGCGTGAATTGTTTGACCTTTATACTGTCAGAATGGTTTTCATTTATAGTGGATTTAAAACTATTTTTAATAGGACTAATCATTAGTGGCCGTCCTTTATTTCAGTTTCTGATCTGTGTTGAGCGTTACCTGGCAGTGGTTCATCCTGTAACCTTTCTGAAGTACAAACCTCTCAGATATAGAGTGATCTGCTGCACTGTGGCCTGGATACTTATTCTTGGCTCCTGTTTGTGCTGCATATATACTATACTCTCACACTACGTTGTACATATGTGGTTCTTGTCAGTTCAGTTCCTTGTCTTCGTCTTTATCCAGTTGTTTTGCCTTGTGGCTGTTCTCAGAGCTCTGAAGCAGTCAGGACCAGGAGAGAGAGGGAGAGAGAGAGAGGAGGAAAACCACATGAAAAGAAGAGCGTTTAATCTCATTCTCATAACAACAGTGACAATGGTTATCACATATGTCCCATATTGTATAGTAGGATTTTTTACCATTTTCACAGAAAAGCAAAGGGATGCACATTGGGTCCCTGGTTTGTTTTGTTATGTGCTGGCTGGTTTCGTTCAGCCTGTTCTTTATCTGCACCGTGCTAGAAAACTCTCTTGTCTCTTATAAGACCTGCTATTGTTATATATTATGAATGAATGGTAAAATAAATCCCTTGTTTCCTTGTAGCTATTTTTCCCCTCTAAATTAAGGTTGTGTTTTTATGTAATATAGCTCAAAATGAAATCACACACCAGAGCCTCCATAAACTTAGCCATTTTTCTTGCATATATGTACTACATGATCTCTTAAAATGCCAAATGCCTGCAAATTTACCTTTTTCTGGCATATATGCTATATCAGATATATCTTTTGTGTGCCTTCTCAGTTTTGTGACTCTTGTCATTCACTGTTTATTAGGAGAGATGCAGCTGTATTTCTGATTGTTGTAATTATTTACGCAGATTTGTTCTGTTTATTTTGAATATATTTTAAAAGATGAATGTGTGGTTGCTTTTAGTTTGTGGTTTGTTTTTCCCCCCAAAAAATAGCTTCATCAATGTCCCAATGTCACCTTTAAAATTAGTTCAAAAGGAATTAAATACTCTGTTGAAGGGAGCAAGGAAAAAACAGAGACATTATAGAACAAAATTTTAACTCTGGAGATTCAGGGAAATTATGGAATGCTATGAAAGTAGTAACCAATATGGAACCCCTCCGGAAAAGACTTCTAACTAGTAACGACCAGTAAAGAGCAAATGAACTAAATTAATTTTTTTTTCTTAGGTTTGAGTCACCTTTGGAGCCAATGGCTGATTTAGACTCTATTATATGTAATTCAGATCAGAGATTAGAGGTTGCCCCACATATAGCTTGTTCACTATTTAAAGGTATATGTACCAAAACATCTATGGGTCCGGATGGAATCTCTGCCTTTTTGTTAAAAACTTGTGCCAATGAACTTATCCCAGCATTCTGTCCTATCTTTCAGAGATCTTTAGATTTGCATAGCATTCCTATAATTACGCCGGTTCCCAAGAAAAATTGCCCAGTTGAGAATCGTGACATAAGACCTGTGGCTTTGACTTCAAATATTATGAAATGTTTTGAAAGACTAGTAGTAAATGTTCTAAAAGAGGAGGTCAAATTATCACTTGACCTACTTCACTTCGCTTATAAGGCTGGGCAAGGCACCGAAGATACTATTAACTGTATTACTCATTTGGCAAATAGACATTTAGAAGTTACCCAAGCATATGCATGCTTACTTTTTATAGATTTTAGTTCGGCATTTAATAAACTCCAACCCAAGGTACTAATTAAGAAGCTGATAGAATTGGAAGTTAACCCATTTTGTATCAGATGGTTTTATTCATTTTTAACAAATCATTAAGTTAATAATAAGTCAATAATTGTTATTCTGAGGTGAAAACCACTAATATGGGGGCCCCGCAGGGCTGTGTTAGTTCACCCATTTTGTTTACGTTATATACTAATGCGTGTGTTTCATGTCAGGACAATCATTTTTTTATTACATTTTCGGACGATACAGTAATACTGAGTTTATTGAACAGAAATACTACTCCTTCGCAATACTTCTAAGAAGTTGCTAGATTTGTAGGATGGTGTGATGATAATTCCTTGTTTTTAAATGAAACAAAGACTGTTGAAATGATCTTTGACCCTAGATCTGTGGGGGATCATAGTCCTGTAATAATACATGGAAAAATTATTGAACAGGTTTCATCGTATAAATACTTGGGTGTTTATATGGACAATTAATTATGTTGGTCTTCTCACATCAACAGTCTGTATTCTAGATTGCAACAGAGATTATTTTTTTGCGAAGGTTAAAAGTATTTGGGGTAAATCAGAGGATTTTATTTCTGTTCTATCAGTCTGTTTTTGAGAGTTTGATAAGATATGGTATTACAGCATGGTATGGAAACCTGACTGTCCAATCAAAATCGAAACGTGCTCGACTTGTATATGCTGCTCTAAAAATTGTAGGTTGGGAAGCGAAACGACCTAGAGTATACAGGAGATGTATAAGGTATCTGTTTTAAGACAAGCTAAGAAAATTGTTGCAGATGACACACATATTTTACATTAGAATTTTAATATGTTACCCTCAGGGAGACCTTTGAGGACTCTGATGTGCAAATCAAATCGCTACAAAAATTATTTTGTGCCCACTGCGGTTAAATTATTCAATAGAGAATTGCAACAATGAGATGCTTTATTGGTATACTATAGCTTTAATTTGAGTTTGTGTGAGTTTTATGTGAGTTTTATGTTGTGTACTGGCCAGCTCATGCTTGTCCAAGATGAATTTCCCTCAAATGGGACAATAAAGTATTCATTCATTCATTCATTCATTTTAATGAGGGTTGCCACAGAAATTATTACATCAAACTTGACATCCTGTCATAACACAGATATTTGAATATCAGGTGTTGAATGAGTGGCACCTGCTGACTGATGTCAGATGGATAAAGACTGAATCTTTACTAATTTTATCTGTCCACATCATACTATAAAGATGGTTACTGCATTTTCTTCATTAATGTAAATTATATTTTACAAGTTAACATATTCAATATTGAACTGCAGTTTTTGTTCAAACATGAAGTCCTTTAAGTACATTAAGTACTTTATATATTTGCATGCCAAAATTTGTGTTTTTATGCAATGAGTAACAGATAAAGCTGTGGGCATTATTGTGAATGATTTTAAGTCACTCTACAAAACAGCACAGATGTGTATACACATCCAGAGAGATTGGACATTCAGGTGATTCAGGTAATAAACTCCTTTTCTGTCTGTGATACACAATAGAAAATACAATAGAAAATTAGATTTCATATAAGAGACTATGAATTTAAATTCTACTGAATTCATAGAACCATATTTTAAGTAATTTAATGGTGTACTCTGGTTAATTGGATTTATTTGAGAACTGTGTAGAATATTTATGAAATTTTTACTTGTGTTTCATTTATACTTCTCTTTTTCCATAATTAGTTTCAATATTATATGTGTTTTGTGAGCTGCTGAACTGAGAAGGCAAACACAGAGGAGATGAATTACTCTACAGTGAACTTCACACCTGGCACATCTACAAACTCCACAACTCAATCTCTTGGGCTAATAGACTGTCTGGAAATCTGTGTATTCAGCATCAATTTCATGGTTGGTATTCCAACACACTCCTACGTGATCTGGCTCATCATCACAGGAACAGGAAGTGGAGTTGCATCAGAGTTTTTCATCCTCAATCTGTCTGTCTGTGAGATTGGTAACTGTCTGAACTGTTTGTTTTATATTGTAAATTATTTTATTTCAAGTATCACATTATTACCACAATTATTACTAGGACTAATCTTCACAGGTCGTCCTCTGTTTCAGTGTTTGATGTGTGTTGAGCGTTACCTGGCAGTGGTTCATCCTGTAACCTTTCTGAAGTACAAACCTCTCAGATATAGAGTGATCTGCTGCACTGTGGTCTGGATAATCACTCTTGCATCCTGTATTTGTAGCGTGTTTAGTTTGATCTCAAATATCCATTATGTATATACATGGTTCTTCTCACTGCAGTTCCTTCTCTTCTTCTCCATCCAGTTGTTTTGTCTTGTGGCTGTTCTCAGAGCTCTGAAGCAGTCAGGACCAGGAGAGAGAAGGAGAGAAAGAAATAAGGAAAACCACATAAAGAGAAGAGCGTTTTATCTCATTCTTATAACTTCTGTTAGCATGTTTATCATACATGTTTCATATATTTTTACAGGATTCTTTAGCATTCTAAAGCAGAATATTCAAACACTTTGGTTCATTTCTATGGTTTGTTATGCACTGGATGGTTTTGTTCAGCCTGTTCTTTATCTGCACCGGGGTGGAAAACTCTCCTGCCTCTGTTCTCCGTAAAACCTGCTATTGTGATAGTTTACTAAATTCTGTGCCTTCTAAACATTAATTTAATTATCAATTGATTAATAATTTAACACTACATTTAGTGTTCTATTTGAACTTATTTTACATATTGTTAACTTATTATAGTATGGGAAAATTGTGATTTCAGTTGTTTTAGAATGTGATTCATTGCTTCTTTCAGCTGTTTCTGTATGAATATTTTAAGCCATCTATGTATCATATAATTTTGTGGTGTTTATGCTACTTGAGGCTTTTTGTAAAGTGGCTCGGAACATGTTAGTGTGACTCCCTGCCATCATTTGCTTTAATTAAGTGAGTTTATCAGACTGTTCATGATTGATATTTATCAGTGGCTGAGTGCCACCTTGCATAAAATCCCATCATAACAAAGATGTGTAGAGTATTTTTCTCTTTCATTTTGACATGCATGGCCATAAAATTTCCATATCCATATGTGTTGAATGAGTGGCACCTGTGCTGGCCAGTTTCAAAATAAAGAGTGTTTGGGTAGACTAAACATTCACTTTTCCTTGGGTAATTCCTGCTTTACAGATGGAATTGACCAGTGATTTATTTAACCTTGTAAATTTTACATGAAAATTTTCATATCTGATGTTTTATGTGACGTGTGGCATGCACATAGTGTGTATTCTTGTGGCAGCTGCACAAAACATAGCACAGAGATTTATATCCATCCAGACAGACTGGGCATTCACTCTTCTGATCAACTCCTTTTTGATTCAATTTCTTGTTATTAAAGTAAAAAAAAGTATTAAGTTAAAAAAGAGCTATTTTTGTTTTATTGAACAGAAGGAACAATTTAAATAAATTTGCTCATGGGACATATGATACAAAATTTAATTTTGCATATGAGTGTAGACTATAAAAGGAAATATTATTGAAACCATATTTTGAAATCATTTAATAATGATATGCTCTGGCTATTTGATTGCAAATAGGACATTTTGTAAACTGTATGTATTAATATGTATTCATTTGAATTATTAATGCTGGGTTGATTGACTTAGTCTGAATGACCAGGGCTGTACAGTGCGACATATATGTCGCACGTGCTACGAAAAAACGGGTCTGTGCGATGAATAAATTTACCACTGTAGCGCGCGTGCGATACAGTTTTGCATGTTCATAACACAGCCGCTTAATAGTGTGAAGTGATTTCGTTGTGCTTGTTTGTGTGTGTGAGGTTGATTATACTTGGTAGTTAGGGGTGTGCGATATGACGAGTTTTGAATGTCTCCACGATCTGCTTTTGAAGAAATATAATTGTATC
>NW_015630351.1:749935-787039 GCF_001515625.1 Sinocyclocheilus rhinocerous | reverse complement strand
CTAATACTGTCAAAAACACACAAGGTTTACATATAAACACAGTTGGTTATGTCTGAAATGAAAGTAAACAGTTGAGAGAGAAACGCGTGAAGCTCTTAAAGGGACAGTAGATACTAAATATGCTGCCGACCGTCATTAAAGGGATAGTTCACCCAAAATGCAGCACCAGTGCTATGTGAAAAAAAAGTTAACGTACAGCCCTGATGACCTCATTTACACTTCTCTCTTCCTGTAAATCACAGCTGCATTATACGTGTGTGAGCTGTTGAGCTGAGAAGACAAACACAGAGGAGATGAATAACTCTACAGTGAGCTTCACCTCATCTGAAACATCAAACTCCACAACTCATTCTAGTGGCCTTGTGGACAGTCTGAACATTTGTGTGTTCAGCATCAATCTGCTGTTTGGTCTTCCTGCACACTCCTATGTTATATGGCTCATCATGACAGGAACAAGAAGTGGAGTGACATCAGAGTTCTTCATCCTCAATCTCTCTGTTTGTGAGATTGGTAACTGTCTGAATTGTTTGTTTTATATTGTGTCAATTTGCTTGACAACTATCACAGTATTACCACTGTTTTTACTAGGACTAGTCTTCACTGGTCGTCCTCTGTTTCAGTGTCTGATGTGTGTTGAGCGTTACCTGGCAGTGGTTCATCCTGTAACCTTTCTGAAGTACAAACCTCTCAGATATAGAGTGATCTGCTGCACTGTGGCCTGGATAATCACTCTTTGGTCTTGTTTCTTTTGCTTATTTATGAGTCAAACACCATCAGTCTTATCGGTGCAATTCTTGCTGGTCCTCTCCATTCAGTTGTTTTGTCTTGTGGCTGTTCTCAGAGCTCTGAAGCAGTCAGGACCAGGAGAGAGAGGGAGAGAGAGAAAGGAGGAAAACCACATGAAGAGAAGAGCATTTATAATCATTCTGATAAATACTGCGACCACAACTATCATATATGTCCCATTTGCTATTTCAGGATTAGTTACCATTCTAACAAACCAGTATATTTATGCAATTTGGATCACTGGTTTGATTTGTTATATACTAGCTGGTTTTGTGCAGCCTGTTCTTTACCTGCACCGGGCTGGAAAACTGTCCTGCCTTTCACACGCAATGGTGATATTTTAATAAATGAATAAGTAATAAATAATTTTACTTATTTGTATTGTGATTCCTGTGTAAATACACACAACAGTCTGTGTAAATGCACCTCTTAGTGGTAAAAGTGTAAAAGTGGCTCTGTTAGTTACAACTCTCTCTCATTCACTTTAAATTACATTTATTTGATTTTGTTTTGTTATATTTTGTGTTCATCATACGTTTGCATGGAAGGAATGATAGGCTATTGACAGAATCTAAAATGCATTGTAGCTCTATGTAGGCTACAAACATGTACAAATCATTTGAGCATGTTATTAGGAAATATTATGCTGATTTACTTGCATTGTATTTACATTGTAAGCTTTTGAGATATATGTAAGGTCTTTGATAGTAATGATTCAAGTGTTACAGCATCCTTCTAAAGGAATTATTAATTATTTGGATCAGTATTCTAAAGTGAAGATCTCTGTAACCCACTAGTAATGACTCAAGTGTTACCAAATCTAGCAAAAGGAATTACTGCCCAGAATGTAAATCAGCAATGTGTATTTAACTGCACCCATATCTCCTTATTTATTTTTCAGCAAAAATGTAACTTTTTACTGCATAGACAAATTGTATTAAAGGCCCATCTTTCCAATGGTAAATGACCAATTTAATTATCATGTATCACCACTTTTGATAAACCTCCTTCACCTCGATGGTGTCATGAACTGAACAGCAACATGAAGGTTGAGGATCCAAACGCAGTATTTAAAACCATACATATATAACCAACAAAGTAACAATACAAAACTGGGTGAAAATCAGTAAACTATTTCTTTAAGTTAGTTAAATGTTGTCTAAAATGTGCCTTCCTGAACCATGTCAAGTTGGCTCCAATGTTTACTCAAAAATGACTGCATTTTTTTTTGTTTACTTTAAATATTTGCATATATTATGTTTTATGTAATGTGTAGATGAAGTCATGAAGTCATGCACGTGTTCTTGTGACAGCTGTGAATTCAGTCTACTAAACACAGCACAGAGATTTATACACATCCAGAGAGATTCTTCAGGTGACAAATTCCTCTTATAAACTCAGTATGATTGTAGATTGTTGAAATTCTACATTTTTTATTAATAATAGAATCTCAATATATAAGTGTTCTGCTTATTTTTACTGGGAAGTGTTGAACATTTAACTTAAAATCTTACTTTTTTGTTTACTTGTTTTGACTTTGTTCACTCAGACAACTTGTGTCAGTAAATAAAGTAAATAAATCAAACTGTAAAATATTTCAAAGACTGTAGCTTTGAAACTACATGCAAAGTTTGGTGTGTATGGTTAGTGGAAGAGATTTCTGTGCTGAAAAAAACATTTTGATTATGTTTTAAATGCAGACATATTTTTTTCATTTTATTATGTCTGTGTTTAAAAATTATCCTGAAACCACAATGTAAATGTGATTCTACAGTAGGTCAGGAAGGAAGCAATTAGGGCATGTCAGGGCATTTATTTAATACAATCTGTTAAAGGAATTGCTCTGTCAGCATTATTAAACTCTCGGACAAATCAGGCAGATGCTATATGTTGCTATATAGATGTAGGACAAGTTATATAATTATATAATGATAATTATGTTTCTTCTGTGGAACACAAAATGAAGATATTTTGAAGAATCTAGGGGTCCAAATTCCATTGACCCATTTGACTTTTATTGTATGAACTAAAACTGACATGAGGGTGAGTAAGTGATGGTAGAGCTTTCAATTTTGGGTAAACTATCCATTTAAATTATTGTATAAATAAGGATTATGAAACGCCAGCCTTATTTTGTCCATTTTTTTTTCCATAGAACTAATACATTTTCTGTGAGCATTTGAGCTGAGGGACAGTTAAGAAGATGAATAACTCTACAGTGAACTTCACCACATCTGAAGCATCTACAAACTCCACAACTTTTTTATTTGGGACACAGAACATTCTGGACATTTTAAATCTTGTGTTTGGTCTTCCTACACACTCCTATGTTTTATGGCTCATCATCACAGGAACAGGAAGTGGAGCTGCATCAGAGTTCTTCAACCTCAATCTTGCTTTTTGTGAGATTGTTAACTGTCTGAACTCTTTGCTCTCTACACTTTACAGTTGGGTTTGGGATCTAAGTCTCATGTCATTCATGTATTTTTTTGTAGGACTAAGCATCACTGGTCGTCCTCTGTTTCAGTGTCTGATCTGTGTTGAGCGTTACCTGGCAGTGGTTCATCCTGTCACCTTTCTGAAGTTCAAACCTCTCAGATATAAAGTGATCTGCTGCACTGTGGCCTGGATTATCACTCTTGGGTCCTGCTTGTGCCTCATCTTTATTTTAGACTTGTTTCCTATTGTATATCCATGGTTCTTCTCACTGCAGTACCTGCTCTTCTTCTCCATCCAGTTGTTTTGTCTTGTGGCTGTTCTCAGAGCTCTGAAGCAGTCAGGACCAGGAGAGAGAAAGAGAGAGGGGGAAAACCGCATGAAGAGAAGAGCGTTTTATCTCATTTTAATAGCTACTGTGAGCATGGCTATCATATATGTGCCATATACTATCTCAGGATTGTATTTCGTTCTGAGCCAACATTATTTTCAGGAACCTTTTACTGTTGCTTTTTTATGTTATACACTGGCTGGTTTTGTTCAGCCTGTTCTTTATCTGCACCGGGTTGGAAAACTCTCTTTTTTTCAATAATATATATATATATATTTTTTTCTTCAAATGAATTGTATTATATTAGTGGTAATGTCACCAGACCATGTTGGTATATTTAATGAAGCCTCACACGTGGTTTTATATATGTCTCTCTTTTTAGCATTACATTTGTTTGGAATTATACATTTGCATTTCTGATGTTTTATGTGACATGTAGAAGATGAAATCACGCACATATTCTTGTGGCAGCAGTGAAGTCAGTCTACAAAACACAGCACAGACATGTATATACATCCAGAGAGACTGAACGTTCACTCTTCAGGTGACAAATCTCTGTTGTAAACTTGATATTTTCTGTATGAATGTAGACTGTAAGAATAAACACTAAATTGTTATTATTCATAGAATATCAGACATTAAATTAATTTTGATCACACTCTCAAAGTATAGAATGTACTGAAAATGTACCTTTTGTTCGCACTTTCGTTGACGTGTTTCGATTTGTTTCAGTTGCAATCTGAATTATGTTATGTTCGTTCATTTTAAAATGGTAAAACAATAGATATAATACATTTCAGCAGCACATACTAAAGCTCATCCAGCTCATTTTGAGATGTCTGTGTGTGACTGAGACACAAAGTTTCAGATTGAGCATATTTCAGTCTTGAACTCTATCCCAATTTAGTTATTCTGTTCTGATGAACTGGGACACCACCTAAATATGAAATTAGTTAAGATGACTTTGATTCAGAATTTTAATGCAGACCACGAAAATATAATTCATGAAGATATTTATGGTCTTTGTATTTCCATCTGATATGATACTTTGGGTCTCCATGAATTCATTAATGTACTCTGTATTTCTAAGATACTTCAAGTTAATTCATAAACCATTGATTTTTTTAAATATTACAATTCATAATAAATTAGACAAAACTACATCCATATGATTGAAAATGACATTTATCAAATTATTGAATCTTTAAAGACTGAACCCTTAATGAAACTTTAATCTTATATGGCCCAGTTGACCTAACATCACCCTACCTAACATGACCTTCTTATTAGAAGCATCTACAAACTCATATGATGTAATTGGGGTAATGACCACCCTGGACATTTGTGCGTGCAGCATCAGTATCTTGTTTGTTCTTTATACACGCCCCTATGCTTTATGGCTCATCGTCACAGGAACAGGAAGTGGAGTTATATCAGAGTTCTTCTACCTCAGTCTCTCGTTTTGTGAGCTTGGAATCTGTGTGGAATCTGAACTCTTTAGTGCCTGTAATTTATTACTGCAATAATCTTTCACATCTCACAAAATTAGTATGGTTTTTATTAGGACTATTTTATGTTGTGTTTATTTTGAGGGATTCTCCACCTCACTGATTTCCTTATGCATATAATCTTTGTCTCATTCTACGTTCAGATTAAAATTTTGTGTGTTTATTAGATACGATTTATATATATATATATATATGTTTACCAATTTGAGGATCATCACACAGAGATTATTTCATTTGACCTGAAATCCCATCATACAGATATTGTACAGTATATGTCTTTCATTTGACAAATGTTAGATAAATACATTTGCATAACAGGTGTTAAGTGTTGCACCTGTGCAGGCCAGATTCAGATTTATGAAAGCTGTTGAAAGAAGATCGACATTTTTAGGCTATATGTCAATCAACTATTATATAACAATAATTATTATTTTGTTAGTATTAGTTAATGGTCAGCTGATAAATGTTGCTTGCTGAACAATTTCAGTGTCACCTCAAGATAAGTTTAATTGTTGGCTATCAGAAGAAAACAACATAAAATATGACAACATTGTTATCGAAGATAATTTGTTCTCTTTTCTAAAGACAGGTAGGATCTGTTCAATCAAATCACCTTTTTTTTAATCTTGCCTGCATTTAATCCTTGCATAATATCACATAAGAGGGTTAGTACGTTTTTAAGTTAGTAACTTATGTAACTTTTTAAAATGTGACTGCGGTGTAATTTTTACAAAATGATATTATATTACTTCTTGCGCGTTTGGTGTAAGTTCTGACATGAAATGTTCTTCATGTATCGTGCAGCACGCTTGATCGGAAATTAAATGACATGAAGTGTAGTGTAGTGAGATACGGGAAGTTAAATTTTTGTTACACTCTTTCAGAAATAAGATTAGATCTTGAACCTGTTGTTGTCACCCTTAGTTCTGAATATAAGAGTCACCCTTTTAAATCTTGTATGTGTCGAGTGAATAAGTCGAGTCAGTAAGTGGCTGTCAGTTTAATTTAATCAGATACTGTCCTTTTGAACCTTATTTGTTTACTTTATATATTTGCATCTGGTGTTTTTTTGTGACGTGTGTCATTTGAAGTCATACACACAGGGCCGGATTTACCTCTTTTCGTGACATAGGCAAAACGTCTCGGTTACGTATGGTAACCCTCGTTCCCTGAAGGAGGGAACGGAGACGTCACGTCGGAGGACCGACGAAATTGGGATCTCGCTTAGAGGGACCAATCTACTTCGAGTGTAAACTAAACGAGCCAATGCACATTGGCATGCGATTATTGCATCCAGCTGCTGCTGATCACAGCGTGAGTATAAGTAGGCAGCAGATGCAGCGCATATTCAGGTTTTCGCTGAGGAGCCGAGCCGGTGACCCGGCCGCTCAGCGGTGGTACAGGAGCTGTGGCGACGGGGACATTGTTCAGATCATTTGTTTCAAGACATTTGACATGTTTCCATCCTGAAATCTCGTGTGTGTCTAACTATTTTTTTACGCTCCTCATCCCACATTACAAATCGTCATTTTAGAGCTAATAACGGAGGCTTGAGCCATTGATATGCAGGCTAATGCAGTTATTATTACAGTCTAATGTAAGAAAGCGTGATTTCTGTAGCCTACATAAAAAAGGTGGAAGACATGGAAATAGTTTGAAATTTTTTACCCTGTTGTTTGGTATATTTATTTGCTCAATATCTTCTGGGATTTTGGTTATTTTAGCCTACTGTTGTAGATAGCCCATTCAGTATAACAAAAATATTATATATCTCTTCATTGTGTTTTGGCCCCCCTGGATGAGCGAGCATAGGCACGTCCCTAGAATGCCTATGCGTAAATCCGGCCCTGCATACACATATATTCTTGTGACTGTGAAGTCAGTCTACAAAACACAGCACAGAGATGTATGTACATACAGATAGACTGGACATTCACTCTTCAGGTGACTTCTCATTCGATTTTCTATATGAATGTAAATGTTGTTAATAATAGAATCTCAATATTTAAACATTTCAGGAATGTTTTGAACATTGTTGGATGGATGGATGTTATCTGTTCTGTTCTGTTCTTTAAAATGTGTCAGCAGCTAAATAGAATTTTAATGCTTTTATGATCCGCTGCATTTTATAACACAAATAATTTCACTCGTGATATTACTTTACATTATAATGCATGAATGCTGCTTTTATTGTTCAGAATCAGCATGGTGTGTGGGCTCCCCCCTTAAGGCGTACAGTGGTTTATTCCAAAATCTGCACTGATTTCACAATCTCACAACGCTTGTGATACCAGAAAAGCAAGGATAATGTGTCAGCAGCTAAATAGAATTTTAATGCTTTTATGATCCACTGCATTTTATAACACAAATAATTTCAGTCGTGATATTACTTTACATTTTAATGCATGAATGCTGCTTTTATTGTTCAGAATCATCATGATGTGTGGGCTCCCCCCTTAAGGAGTACAGTGGTTTATTCCAAAATCTGCACTGATTTCACAATCTCACAACGCTTGTGATACCAAAATCAAGAATAGCAAGGATAAGGAATAAGAAGGATTTCGGGGGATAGAGGCTCTAAAGGTTTTATATTGATCAAATATAATGCGTACAGGAAGTAGAACAAATATTTTTTCACGATTTACTTTTTTCCTGCATGTCATGTGCGGGAAGAAAATAACAAAGAAAAAGAAAGCAAAACCATGTTCTGTGTGCATACCTTTACAGTCAGTGTCGATTGAAATTTTGCATGCTGGTGTGAAGTGTAGTGTGACCGTAGCTTCACTGAAGCTGTAAAATACATGTTTATCAGTGATAATGTTTTAAAGTAAGATGATATATAATTACAAAACAACATAAAATATGACAACGTTGTTCTCGAAGATAATTTGTTCTCTTTTCCAAAGACAGGTAGGGTATGTTCAATCAAATCACCCACTGTGTGTGTGTGTGTGTGTGTGTGTGTGTGTGTAGGCCTACTGAATCTTTAAGCACTTTAAAACTCCAGCCTTAGATGGTCACCTTAACCAAATGGCCCATTTTAAATAACTTTCCCTTTCATTTTGTTAATAGAGATCACAATATTGCAATTTTACACATATGTTTGGTTATCTTCTGGGCAGTGAAGAAAGATGAGGAGAAAATGAATGACTCTACAGTGAACTTCACCACATCTGCGCTTTCTACAAACTCCACAGCTCAGTCCAGTGGGATATTGGGCAATGTGAAATTCTGTGTACACTGCATCCATTTCCTGTTTGGTCTTCCTACACACTCCTATGTGATATGGCTCATCATCACAGGAACAGGAAGTGGAGTTGCATCAGGATTCTTCATCCTCAATCTCTCTGTTTGTGAGATTGCCAACTGTCTGAACTCTTTGTTCACTGTGCTTGATAATATTACTCAGTTTTCAAGTGTCACATTATTAACATATTTTTTAGTAGGACTCGCCATCACTGGTCGTCCTCTGTTTCAGTGTCTGATCTGTGTTGAGCGTTACCTGGCAGTGGTTCATCCTGTAACCTTTCTGAAGTACAAACCTCTCAGATACAGAGTGATCTGCTGCACTATGGCCTGGTTATTTAGTTTTTGCTCCTGTTTGTGTTGCATATTTACTTTAGTCTTACTTAACTTTTACATTTATGCATGCTTAAACTCGATTCAGTTCCTCCTCTTTCTCTCCATCCAGTTGTTTTGTCTTGTGGCTGTTCTCAGAGCTCTAAAGCAGTCAGGACCACGAGAGAGAGGGAATCCCATGAAAAAAAGAGCATTTTATCTTATTTTAATAACTACCATGAACATGACGATGATATATATGCCATTTACTGTTTCAGGATTCGTTTACATGCTGACACAACACAATTTTGATGAACCTTTGTCTGTTGGTATTATTTGTTTTATTCTGGGTGGTTTTGTTCAGCCTGTTCTTTATCTGCACCGTGCTGGAAAACCCTCATGTCTTTGTTCCCCATAAAACCTGCAATTGTAATATTTTACTAAATCAGATTGCTTATTATTTTTCTGTTCGATAACTTTAATTCAATGGGATGGAAATATGCCAGAACATGTTAGTGTGTTCATTCAGCGCTCTGTGTATTTTGAGAGATCCTTAATGAACTACACCTTTCACTTATTTACAGGTTAAATTGGAATTTGTTTTGAGTACCTTTTCTTTGAACACTAAAAATACAGATAGAGTACATTCAGGGAAATAAAAAAATATATATAATAATAATTGTCTATCTATACAATGTTTTGATTGCCAGACTAACCATTTGCATATCAGGTGTTTAAAATGTTCCAACTCTGAAGTCAGTTTTGGATTTATAAACATTATATGGGCAGACTGATAATCAAAATTTAAATTACTCAGCTATTAATCTGAGCTTTATTTGCTTTTACATATCTGGTGATTTATATGATATGCAGCAGATGAAATCATGCACATATATTTTTGCTGTGAAGTCAGTCTAGAAAACACAGCACACATTTATACACATCCAGAGAGACTGGACATTTTCAGGTGATAAACTCTTATAATCAATATAAATAGGATAACTTTATTGTTATTATAATCTATAATCTTATTATTATTAATAAAGTCATATCAAATTTGGAAAGAATTTAAAATTGAAGTGTTTTGGTAATTTGGACTGTATTGAAATTTTACCTTCCAATCATACCTTTGCTGACTTTTGATTTGTCTCACACAGTCTGATTTATGTGAAGTTTGTTCATTTTAAAATGTTAAAAACACAAATAATGTGACCCTTTCCTGAGAATGACCATTTTACTAAATTACAACAGCACTACACTTAATTCAACTTCATTGTGCTTGAGAGTCAGAGATGGGTAATATAATGAGTGTTTTGATTCATGTATGTGCTCAATGAAAGTTGAGATTTCTGTGCTAAAGTTTTTTTCCCCCCATAGAGATGAACATCTCTACAGTGAACTTCACCACATATGGAACATCTACAAACTGCACAACTCAATCCTTTGAAGCAGTGACCATTCTGGACAAGTGTGTGTACAGCATTCATTTCTTGTTTGGTCTCCCGATAAACTCTTATGTTTTATGGCTTATGGTCAAAAGAGCAGGAAGTGGAGTTGCATCAGATTCCTTCAGGATCAATCAGTGTGTTTGTGAGATTGTTTACTGCCTGAATTCCTTGTTCTGTTAGTCTAGGGTCTCAAGACTCTTGGAATTAACTTGGTTTTTATTAGGACTCGGCATCACTGGTCATCCTCTGTTTAATTTACTTTTACCATTTACTATCGCAGGATTCTCTTTTATACTGACACAACAATATTGTAGTGAACTTTTTACTGCAGTATTTTTTTGTTTTGTTCTGGTTGGTTTTGTTCAGCCTGTTCTTTATCTGCACCGGAATGGAAAACTCTCTTGCCCCTGCTTTCCATAAAACATTAAATTGTTTATTTTATTACATTACCAGAACCAAACCTTATTTTGTTTTTAGCATTTATTTTTGGATGGAAGAACTGTAAATTATTTTTTTTTTCATTTACAACAAATTTTCTCTTTCCTGTATGTTAGCATTTATGATACCAGAACATGTTAGTATGTTCCTCTGTCATTCAGCTTTCTGTTTATTCAGAGTGATCCACCCCCTTACTTATACAATTCTTGACTTTCTCATATTCATATTAACTGTATTCCATATGTTTATTAGACAGACCAGTCTGTCATTTGTTTATCTAATAAAACTCTTCATCAATGACATTGTTACCTTAAATGGAGAGATTCTTGCATTAAACATTACTTTAGCCATATGACAATTTCAATATTTTACCCACATATCTAAATTTCAAGATTATTTTATATTATTGCATTGCATTTTTTTTAGACTAATTAAGTCTTAAGTTGCTTAAGTTGCTGCGTTCAAAATAAGCCATCAAGCTGAAGGAGGTTTTTTAAAAAACTGGTGGTACATGCTAGTTAATTGAGTAATCCACCACAGGGCCGTCCTTAGCTGACGCGGGGCCCAGTGCGAGGTAGGGAGCGGGTCCCCCCCTCGGTCCATTCGCGATCGCGTTCCGGGGTCCGGCGCGACCGCACCAGTTGCACCCCCCCAATGACGGCCCTGATTCACCACTGGTGATAATTTACATATTTACATATTTCATATCATTTGTACATATACAGATGTAGTAACAATACAAAGCAAATCGTGAACTTATCATGTTAGTCAAATGTTGTATAAAAAATCCCTTGTTTAACCATTTCAAATCCAAATCCAGTTGGTTCCAGTGTTTACTCAATATTTATTGAATATTTTTTTGTTCACTTTAAATATTTGCATATGTTATGTTTTATTTGACGTGTAGATTAAGTGAAATCATGCACATATGTTCTTGTGACAGCAGTCAAGTCAGTCTACAAACCACAGAACAGAGATTTACAGGATCATGCAGAGAGACTGGACATTCACTCTTCAGGTGACACATTTTCTGTATGAATGTAGACTGTACAAGTAAACTCTAGACTCAGTGTTCAGGTTATTTGAACTGGAATGTATTATTATTTTTTTTACTTCAGATCTTACTGTTTTTGTTTGTTTTGACTTTGTATCACTCAATCTGTACATGTGAAGTTTGATACCGCTTGAGAGTCATAAATGGGTATCAAAGTGAACATTTTATATTGCATTCATCATAAGCATCATCATCAGCTTGCCCTGCCAGCATTAATATAGTCAGATAATTGCTCAGATCAAATCAGTTGCTATATGTTGAAAACTGATTTGGGAAAAGGTGATCATTATGTTTAAAGTGATTGTTCAACCAAAAATGAAAATTACGTCATCATATTCTTCTGTGAAACACAAAATATAGACATTTTGAAGAATGTTGGAGTCCAAACAACACTGACCTGTTTGACTATCATTATATGAAAAAATAAAACACAAAGACATTTTTCAAAATATATTTTGTTCCACAGAAAAAAGGCAGTCATACATGTTTGGAATGACATTAGGGTGAGTACATGATGATAGAGTTTTCATTTTTGGTTTAACTATTCATTTAAACTACTGTGGAAATCCAACCTTATCCTGTATATATATTTTTTCTTCATATAACTTTTACATTTTCTGTGAGCTTTTCAGCTGAAGGTGCAAATAAGGAGATGGATAACTCTACAGTGAACTACACCACATTTGGAGCATCTACAAACTCCACAACTCTTTACTTGGGGCTACTAAACATTCTGGACATTTTCAATTTTCTGTTTGGTCTTCCTACACACTCCTATGTTTTATGGCTCATCACAGGAACAGGAAGTGGAGTTACAGAGTTATCAGAGTTCTTCATCCTCAATCTCTCTGTTTGTGAATCTGAATTCTTTGCTCTCTCTAATTGATTATTGTCCAATTCTCAAGACAATAACTGAATGTTTAATAGGTCTAGGCATCACTGGTCGTCCTCTGTTTCAGTGTCTGATGTGTGTTGAGCGTTACCTGGCAGTGGTTCATCCTGTAACATTTCTGAAGTACAAACCTCTCAGATATAGAGTGATCTGCTGCACTGATAATCACTCTTGGCTCCAGTTTATGCTGCATGTTTACTTTAGGCTTGTTTTATTTTTATACATGTTTCTTCTCGCTGAAGTTCCTCCTCTTCATCTCCATCCAGTTGTTTTGTCTTGTGACTGTTCTCAGAGCTCTGAAGTAATCAGGACCAGGAGAGAGAAAGAGAGAGGAGGAAAACCACATGAAGAGAAGAGCGTTTTATATCATTCTAATAACTACTGTGACCACGTCTGTTCTCTATGTGCCATTTACCGTCTCAGGATTGTTTTTCATTCTAAGTCAAAAGTATATTCTGGAACTTTTTACTGTTGGATTATTTTGTTTTATTTTGGCTGGTTTTGTTCAGCCTGTTCTTTATCTGAACCGGGCTTGAAAACTCTCCTGTCTTCACTTTCCATAAATCATGAAGTTGTTTAGTTTTTAAATCTTACTAAACCACCTCAAATATTTCTTAGCCATAAGGTTCTGGATAACACTTTATTTTGATAGTCCACTTTAGACATTCAACTACCTATAAATAACTTTGCAACTACATGTCAACTAGCAATCATTAAAGAATCAGTAGATCTACTAACATTTTATTTTGATGGTTGCTCAACAGACGTTCTACTTTTTTGTTGTTGTACTTTTTGTCTTCCTTTTGTTGCAATGTAATGTGGTTGTTTGAGTTATTGTAGCCATTCTGGGCCTGGAGATGGGGTTTTCTCTGCTGTTGCTCTGTCTCCTCTCCACCAATGAGCTGGTGTGTGGTGGGCGTTCTGGCGCAACATGGCTGCCGTCGCATCATCCAGGTGGATGCTGCACACTGGTGGTGGACGAGGAGATTCCCCTGACAATGTCAAGCGCTTTGAGTGCCCAGAAAAGTGCTATATAAATGTAATGAATTATTATTATTATATTATTATATATTTCTGTTGCGATGCTCCCCTAGACTAATTGGGACCGTAACAGTGATATTTATTCATTTATTTATTTTTTAGCAGTAAATTGCTTCATCAATATCCATATTTTCAATTTTGATGCTTGCCAGGAGATTATTTCATTGGAACTGAAATTTCATCATAACATCATTTCATGATGTATGGGAAAAGCAAACCTTCCCTTTTCAGATCGATCATTAAATATCTGATAGAATGTCTTTGTGTGACTTTGCATGTTTATTCAAAGAGATACACCATCATAAACAAACTTACAGTTGTACATTTGATTGTTCCACATAAACTTAGATTTAGTTTGCTGCCAATCTGCTGATTGCTGCAAGTCTGTCATTTTTTATTTAGTAAAAAAAATCAGCATTAACCTGCTGTTAGCTTTTTCATATACTGTTGTTGTTGTTGCCCTTAGTATTGAATATGTGAGTCAGTTAAATGTTGTGTAGACATGTGCATTGATTAACAATTTTAAATTAAAGTCAGTCAGTATTACTCCATTCAAATGTTTAGTAAGATATATGACTGTCTTTTTGAACCTTATGTTTAATTAATATATTTGCATATGTGATGATTTATGCTATGAGGCAGATGAACTCATGCACATATATGCTTGTGACAGTTGTGAAGTCTACAAAACACAGCACAGATTTATACACATTCAGAGCGACTGGACATTCACTCTTCAGGTGATAAAACTCCACTTATTCACTAATTCAAGAGATTATTAGATTTATATGAATGTAGACACTAGATACTAGAATTGGGGCTTTTAGAAGTGTATCATAGAAGGCATTTAAAATGTACCTTTAAATCTTGTATCTTTGACTTCTTTTCACACAGTCTGAATTATGTGAAGTTTGTTCATTTAATAGTGATAAAACAAGAATATATAAAAGCAAAAAATATATAATGGGACCTGTTCCTGAGATTGACCGTTTTACTAAACTTTACTGTATTCAACTTCATTCAACTTATTTTGAGACTGTTTGTGCTTGAGATGAGTATCATGTTGAGCATTTTATGTTGTGTTCATCATAAGCAGTTCTAAAATTGGTTTGAAAAGCTATTCTGTTCTGTTAAAATGGGACAGCAGCTATGCCTTCTGATGAAATCAGATACTTTGCAAATGCCAGCATTTTATATGCAGACCATGAAGATGCAAAAGCTGTCAGTGGAGTGGTAATCTTTCAAAAGGTACTAATATGTATACTTTAGGTACTAATAAGTACTTTTTAAGTACTAATATGCATCATGTATAGGGGTAAATAAGGTACACAAGTGTACCATTTGAAAAGGTACTGCACCAGTGGCAGCTTTTGTACCTTTTTATTTATTTTTTTGAGAATGTAGGACCCCAAATTTTATTTATGCACTCTATATTTCCAGAGACTTTAAATTAATTAACTAATTATTTTTTGGGTCCCACTTTATATTAAGTGGCCTTAACTACTATGTACTTACATTTAAATTAATAATTTGGTACAATGCACTTATTGTGTACATACATGTTTTTAAATTGTACTTAAATTTAAAAAATACCTGCATGTAATTACATCTGTAATTAATTTCTGTAATTACATTTATAATTACACTGTTGACCCATCCCTTACACCTTAACCCACCCTTAAACCTACCCATACCACCAAACCTGTCCCTAACCTTACCCGTATCCCACCTCAATAGCAGCAAAAGTGTTTTGCAATACAATATGAACACAATAAATACATTGGACTTAATTTTTGATGCAAGTGCATAGTTGTTAAGGCCACTTAATATAAAGTGTGACCATTTTTTGTATAACACGTTTCTCCAAAAATGAATAAAACTGTATCGTGTACGAACTTGGGGACACCATTTTTTGGTGATGTACAAATCATGCTGTAAAATCTTTCATAATAGCTTTGAAACTACATGCAAAGTTAGGTTCATGTATTGGTAACTTTTTTTTTTCTTGATAGAATGCCTACATTTTCTGTGAGATTTTGAGCTGAGAGACAAACAGAAACGAGATGAATAACTGTACAGATAACTTCATACCTGAATCATCTACATTGTCCACAACTCAACACATTGGGCTGCTAAAAATTTTGGATCTTTGTCTGCACAGCTTCAATTTCCTGTTTGGTTTTCCTACACACTCCTATGTTATATGGCTCATCATCACAGGAACAGGAAGTGGAGTTGCATCAGAATTCTTCATCCTCAATCTCTCTGTTTGTGAGATGGCCAATACTCTGAAAAATTTTCTCCATGTACTTGATCGCTGGTTTTCAAGTCTCAAAACATTAAAATATTTTTTATTTGGAATAGGCATCACTGGTCTTCCTCTGTTTCAGTGTCTGATCTGTGTTGAGCGTTACCTGGCAGTGGTTCATCCTGTAACCTTTCTGAAGTTCAAACCTCTCAGATATAGAGTGATCTGCTGCACTGTGGTCTGGATATTCACTCTTGGCACCTGTTTGTGCTGCTTGTATACTATGGTCTCATGTAACTTCTATATTTATGTATGCTGCTTCTCAGTGCAGTTCCTCCTCTTCCTTTGCATCCAGTTGTTTTGTCTTGTGGCTGTTCTCAGAGCTCTGAAACAGTCAGGACCAGGAGAGAGAGGGAGAGAAAGAAAAGAGGAAAACCACATAAAGAGCAGAGCATTTTATCTGATTCTGATAACTACTGCGAGCATGATTATCACATATGTGCCATATACTGTCTCAGGATTACATTTCATTCTGACTCAAAGTTATTTTCAGGAACCTTTTATTGTTGCTTTTTTTTGTTATACACTGGCTGGTTTTGTTCAGCCTGTTCTTTATCTGAACCGGGTTGGAAAACTCTCCTGTTTTTTTTTAATAAAGCAATCCCTTTTTTCCTAAATGAATTTTATAGTGTTAGTGTAAATGACACCAGAACATGTTAATATATTTAATGAAGCTTCACATGTAGCTTCTGTGCTGTATTTACAGTGTAAAGTGGCTCAGATCATAGTGTGTCTCTGTCATTCACTGTTTATTTAGAGCTACACAACCGCAAACTGACTAATAGCTGTACATTTGATTGTTCTTTTTTTTCATAAAGATTACATTTGTTCTGAGTGTGTTGATCAGATATGGTTATTATAAATGTAAATTAAATTAAACCTTAAATTACTAAATCTTGTTTTCTTTTTTTCAATTTCAATCAAATTGATCTTGAAAATTGATCCCTCTTGAATGCAGACAAGACAAGACAGACAAATTATGGTGCGATTTCACTGTTATATATGATTTGTCTTTAAACACATACATGAATATAATAAAATGATCCATGGAAAAGAAACTGTCGGCAGTCTCAGTGAGTTTGATTCATACAATGCTAGTTCTCACTGATTATAATGCAATGAGCAGTTAAACAGTTTCCTCTTCATAATGGATTAGTCAGTATGAGCCAGTTTAATGTATTTTGATATATTTTTCATTTGGATAATGATATAAGCAGCACTGCTGTAGTTCATAACAACACTCCAACACAAAAACGTCACTTTTTTAGTTACAAGAAATTAGTTACAAGGTTACTGACTAGCACTAGGAGAAAGGAAAGCATTTCCCCGGTCCTAGCATCTCTTCACTGGTTACCGGTGCAAGGACCCATTTTAAGATATTATTATTTGTTTTTAAAGTGTTAAATGGTGTATCACAATCATATCTGTCTGAACTTCTCAGCTACCAACAATCTCCTTGAACTCTCAGATCCTCTGATAAACTTCCCTTTTCAGATCATGCCTTTTCTATAATATAGCATATCTGATGTTTTATGTGATGTATAGTGTAGCAGATGAAGTCATTCACATATATTCTTTTGGCAGCTATGAATTCAGTCTACAAAACACAGCACTGAGATTTATATATCCAAAAACTGGGCATTCACTCTTCAGGTGATCAACTTTTGATTAATTTTCTTGCTTTCGGGTTAATAATATTAAACATTTTGTTGTGTTTATTGTATAATGACTATGGGAATGTAAGATGGTTCTATTTTTAAATAAAACAAGGCTGAATTAAAAAATGTGGTAAGAATATGTATAGGTTGAGGAAAATATAATAGAAACTGAATAGAATTTTAATGCTGATATAGACTAAGTACTTTATTTGAATTCTTAGAGCCATTTCATGTTCTGAATTAATTTCATATTGGGTTGCATTTCATTAATGTTATTTGGATGTGAAACGACTTGCATTCAAATGACCTGGCTGGAAATGTGAAATATTATTGAGCATGTTTTATGTGATGTAAAGTGTAGCAGATGAAGTCATTCACATTCTTGTGGCAGCTGTGAATTCAGTCTACAAAACACAGCACAGAGATTTACTTCCAGAGCTCCTCCGTGGGACTCGAGACCGGTGAGTGGCTCAGGTGTTGCGCATTAGCATTTACTCCACCGGCCTCGCTCCGTTCCCACGGCTCTCGGCCCCGCCCCTCTCGTCACACTGATGTTTTATGTAATGTGTAGCAGATGAAGTCATGCACATATATTCTTATGACAGCTTCAAAGTCAGTCTACAAAACACAGCACAGAAATGCATATACTTCCAGAGAGACTGGACATTCACTCTTCAGGTGACAAACATTAATAATTCCTTGCTTTCAACTCATTAATATTCCATTTTGCTGTGAATATTATGTATTGTATAAGGTTTGTGAGCATGTAAGATTGAGCATGTTTTATGTTATGTAAAGTGTAGCAGATGAAGTCATTCACATTCTTGAGGCAGCTGTGAATTCAGTCTACAAAACACAGCACAGAGATTTATATACGTATATATATATATATATATATATATATATATTCATCGAAACTGGGCATTCACTATTCAGGTGATCAACTTTAGATTAATTTTCGTGCTTTCAGCTTAATAATATTCAATATTTTTGTTGTGTTTACTGGATAAAGTCTATGAGAATGTAAGATGGTTCTATTTTAAATAAAACACGGCTGATATAGAATTTATCGAATGAATTGATTGGATTGCATTTATTTTATGTTATTTGGATGTGAAGGTGACTTGTATTAAAATTACTTGGCTGTAAATGTATAAATATTTAATATTGGAATTTTGTGGAATTGCACACTGTTTGAAAAGTAACATTGGTTTGTTTAATACAGTCTGAATGTTCTCTTCTTGTTTTCTGTTGATCACAGCTGCTTTATTTATTTAAATATTTCTTGAGGTTTTAAGCTGAGAAGACAAAAACAGAGGAGAGGAACAATCCTACAATGAACTTCACCTCGCCTGAATCATCTACAAACAACACAACTCAGTTCATCGGGCTAGTGGAAAGACTGGACATTTGTATGTACAGCATCAATTTCCTGTTTGGTCTTCCTGCACACTCCTATGTTTTATGGCTCATCATCACAGGAACAGGAAGTGGAGTTGCATCAGAGTTCTTCATCCTCAATCTCTCTGTTTGTGAGATTGGTAACTGTCTGAATAGTTTGTTCTGTATACTTGATGGATTTATTTGGTTTTCACACCTCAAAATATTAACAGAGTTTTTGACAGGACTTGGCATCACTGGTCATCCTCTGTTTCAATGTCTGATGTGTGTTGAGCGTTACTTGGCAGTGGTTCATCCTGTAACCTTTCTGAAGTTCAAACCTCTCAGAAAACGAGTGATCTGCTGCACTGTGGTCTGGATAATTACTCTTGGCTCCTGTTTCTGCTGCATGCGTACTATAGTCTCAGATTATATTTATGAAGTGTTCTTCTCACTGCAGTTCCTCCTCTTTTTCTCCATCCAGTTGTTTTGTCTTGTGGCTGTTCTCAGAGCTCTGAAGCAGTCAGGACCAGGAGAGAGAATGAGAGAGAGAGAGAGGAGGAAAACCACATGAAGAGAAGAGCATTTCATCGTATTTCAATAACTACTGTGAGCATTATTATTTATGTTCCGTTTACTATCTCAGGATTCTCTTTAATTCTGACACAACAGTATTATCAGGAACTTTTTTCTTTTGGCCTTTTTTGTAACGTGCTGGCTTGTTTTGTTCAGCCTGTTCTTTATCTGAACAGGGTTGGAACATTTTCCTGGTTGGAAATCCTTCTAAAGAGATGTATGATTCATTAGACAATCAAGTCATTTTTCTTGCTACTCCCTGTTTTTATTCTCTGCGTTATATCACATTATGATTGTCAAAATGGCCATGCGTGAAGGTAAATAAAGTATTGCAAATGTTCAACTTATAATTGTCTACATTAAATGCTTTTTTTCTGTTCCAGTGTTTATTCAGATGTGTTTTTCAAATTCAATTTTTACTTTAAATATTTGCATATCTGATGTTTTATGTGACATGTATCAGATGAAGTCATGCACAAATATTTATGTAACAGCTGTGAATTCAGTCACAAACAAAACACAGCACAGAGATTTATATAAAGACTCAGCATTCACTCTTCAAGTGAAAACAAACTTTTCTATAAACTTGATATTTTCTGTATGAACGTAGGTTATAAGAGTAAACACTACATTGTTATTACTAATAGAGTATGAGAATATCATTTTTGTTGGACTCTAGAAGTATATAATTTGCAAAACTTCAGCAGCACATACTAATCTTCATTTAACTTGTTTTGAGCATTCTGTGCAAACCTGAGACTGTGTGTGTGATTGAGACAGAAAGCATCACGTTGAGCATATTTCAGTCTTGACTCTAGCCCAATTTAGCTATTCTGTTCTGTTAAATTGGGACGGCAGCTAAATATGAAATCAGTTAGAATGTTTTTGATTCAGCATTTTTATGCAGAAAATATCATTCATTATGATACAACCCCAATTCCAGAAAAGCTGGATGTTGTTATTTGTTATTTGTTCATTCTCTTTAACCATTATTTAATTGACTAAAGTACAAAGAAAAAAAATCCAATGGTTTCACTGGCCAACTTAATTTTATTTTGTAAATATTAACCAATTTTGATTTTGATGGCTGCAACACACTCCAAAAATGTTGGGACAGAGGCATGTTTAACACTGTGTCACATCCACTTTCCTTTTAATTACAATGTTTAATAGTTTGGGAATTCAGGATACTAATTGTTAAAGTTTTGCAAGCAAAATCTCGCTTGATACAACACTTCAGATGCTCAGCAGTCTGTGATCATCGTTGTCTGATTCTCCTTTTCATGACTGGTGACATTTTCAATAGGAGACAAATCTGGACTGTAGGCAGGCCAGTCTAGCACATTCACTCTGTGTCCACAAAAGCACACTGTTGTAGCACATGCAGAATGAGATCTGGCATTATCTTGATCTATTAACCATGGACTTCCCATGAAAGACGTCATCTTGATGGCAGTATATGTCTCTGTACAATTCCAATATATTGTACTTCGCACATATTCCAGTCACCCATGCCGTTTGCTCTGCTGCACCCCCATACCATGACAGACGTTTGCTTTTGCATCTGTCGCTGATGAAAGTCTGGATGGTCCCTTTGGTCTTTGGGACTGAGAACTCTACGTCCATTTTTCCCAGAAACAAGTTGAAACGTGGACTCATCTGAAACAGCACACATTTCCACTGTCTTTTTGACTATCTGAGATGAGCTCTGGCCCAGAGAACCCTGCGGCATCACTGCATAGAATTGATGTATAGCTTTATCCTAGAGTAACAGAGATTCAAGTTGCATTTATTGATGCAGCGGCAGTCTGTGGTAAATTACAGCGGTTTTCTGAAGTGCTCCTGAGCCCATGTGGCTATATTTAACACCACTCCGTTCCCTCCTTCAGGGAACGAGGGTTACCATACGTAACCGAGACGTTTCTTAGGCAATGCCATCTGAGGACTCAAAGGACATGCGCATTCACCTGAGGTTTCCTGCCTTGCCCTACACAGACTGAGATATCTCTGGATTCTTTGAATCTTTTCACAATATTATGTATGGTATTTGGTGAAAGACCTAAATTCTTTGCAGTTTTGCATTGATAAATGTGATTTTTGATTTGTTGGACACTTGACACTTGTTTGGCCCAAAGTGGGGAGATCCAAACACAATCCCCAAACACGATCCCCTCACCTATTACCAATTCAACTGCTTACTGTGAACTGTTTCAAAACAGTTTAATTGGGATATTTCACTTTTATTTTGCCTCTCTCCCAACATTTTTGGAGTGTGTTACAGCCATCAAAATCAAAATTTGTTTATTTTTACAAAATACATTTAAGTTGGTCAGTGAAAACTTTGTAAATCTTTTCTTTGCACTTTTGTCAATTAAATCAAAGTTAAAGAGAATTAACAAATCACAGATTATTGATTTTACTGCATTTTACAAAGCGTCCCAACTTTTCTGGATTTGGGTTTGTACTTTATGGTCTTTATGTTTTTCATTCACATTCACATGATCCTCTGGGAATCCATACATTCATTAATGTGCTTTGTATTTCTAAGAGACCTCAATTTAATTCATAAATGACTAAATTTTGTTTTTATATTGCAATTCGGTAACACTTTAGAATAGGGAACACTTGTTCACTAGTAACTACAACTTTTCCCTCAATAAATTCCTAATTTGCTGCTTATTAATAGTTAGTAAGGTAGTTGTTAAGTTTAGGTATTGGGTAGGATTAGGGATGTAGAATAAGGCCATGTAGAATAAGGCATTGATTTGAGGTTAATTAGTACTAATAAATGGCTAATATTCTAGTAATATGCATGCTAAAATATATATTTTTTTAGGGTATCTTAACTATATATAAAATAAAGTGTTACCTTCAATTCATAGTAAAATAGACAGAAACTACATTCATATAATTGAAAATGTATTCAATTATTGAGTCTTTAAGGACTGAATCTTTAATGAAGCTCTAACCTTATCTAGCACAGTTGACCTAACATCACCCTACACTTTTCCCTCCATAGATTCTGGCTGCAATGTTATTAACATTTTTGTGAGCTTTTGGACTAACAGATACTGTAAACAAGGAGAAGATGGATAACTCTACAGTGAACTTCACATCTGAAGCATCTACAAACTCCACATATGATGCATTTGGGGAAATTACCAGCCTGGACATATGTATGTCCAGCATTAGTATCTTGTTTGGTCTTCCTACACACTCCTATATTATACGGCTCATCGCCACAGGAACAGAAAGTGGAGTTGCATTGGATTTCTTCAATCTCAATCTCTCCTTTTGTGAGCTTGGTATCTGCCTGAACTCATTGTTATCTTTAATTTATTATTGCACTTGGCTGTCACATATCATAAACTTAACTTGGTTTTCATTAGGACTATTCATTAGGACTATTCTGTGATACTTATTCTTGGCTCCTGTTTGTGCTGCATGTTTTCAGGCCAGTTTAAATATATGTAAATATACTTCTACTCGATTCAGTTTCTCCTCTTCTTCTCCATCCAGTTGTTTTGTCTTGTGGCTGTTCTCGGAGCTCTGAAGCAGTCAGGACCAGGAGAGAGAGGGAGGGAGAGAGAGGAGAAAAACCACATGAAGAGAAGAGTGTTTTATCTAATTCTAATAACTACTCTGACGATGTCTATTATATACAGTATATCCCATATATTGTCTCAGGATTCTCTTTTATTCTTATGCAATGGTTTATTGTGGACTTTTTTTCTTTTGGGTTGTTTTGTTTTATTCTGGCTGGTTTTGTTCAGCCTGTTCTTTATCTTCACCAGGCTGGAAAGCTCTTCTGCCTTCGTTCTCCATAAAACATTACTAACTTAATTTACTGAACATTTTCTTTTAAATATTTTATTTGTAAGATACTGTTTAGTTTCCAGTAAATTCAGGGGACTCTGGTTTCAGGCCAAATTTCGAGTTTGAGCCCTCCCCTCAGACAGCAAGCCAAACATGCATTTTTTACCTTATCTGATTACAAACGTGTGAACTCGTGAATTCCTGTATGACACTGAAACATTCTAATCTGAGGCAATGTCATTTAATGTTATGCTTATTTAGAAAGATCACCTTACTGGTTTATTTATTCTTTGACCATCTCATTCTACATTCAGATTATATATATCATTATCACATTATCATATATATATATATATACAGGTGCATCTCAATAAATTAGAATATAAAATAATGGTTTCTATTTTAATATACTTTAAAATATAATTTATTTCTGTGATGCAAAGATGAATTTCCATCAGCCATTACTCCAGTCTTCAGTGTCACATGATCCTTCAGAAATCATTCTAATATGCTGATTTATTATCAGTGCTGGGCACTGTTGTGCTGCTTAATAGGCTTTAGGTAAAAGGTTTTTTGGAACCTGTGATACTTTTTTTCAGGATTCTTTGATGAATAAAAAGTTAAAAAGAAGAGCATTTATTTAAAATAGAAATCTTTTCTAACAATATACACTACAGTTCAAAAGTTTGGGGTCAGTACATTTATATTCTTTCTTTTTTTTTGTGAAAGAAATAAAAACTTTCATTCAGCAAGGATGTGTTAAATAGTTAAGAAGTGATAGCAAAGAATAATGCTGTTCTTTTGAACTTTTTATTCATCAAAGAATCCTGAAAAAGTATTGCAGTTTAAAAAAAGAAAAAATATTTGGCAACAAAACTGTTGCCAACATTGATAATTCTAATAATAAATCAGCATATTAGAATGATTTCTTAAGGATCATGTGACACTTTATACTGGAGTAAAGGCTGATAGAAATTCAACTTTGCATCACAGAAATAAATTATATTTTAAAGTATATTAAAATAGAAACCGTTCTTTTATATTGTAATAACATTTTGAAAGATTACTGCTTTTTTCTGTATTTTTGATCAAATAAATGCAGCCTTGATGAGCATAAGAGACTTCTTTAAAAAACATTACAAGTCTTTCTGATCCCAAACTTTTGAGCGGTAGTGTATATATATATTTATTTGCATAACAGGAGTTAAATGTGTTGCACCTGTGCAGGCCAGATTTTGATTTATGAAGGGTGTTCAAGAAGACTGACGTTTTTAGGCTATTAAACTTAGATTACATAACAATAATTGTTTTTGTTACCCTTAGTATCAGCTAATGGTCAGTTGATAAATGTTGTTTGGGAAACAATTTCAGTTTTATGTCAAGATAACTCTTGACTATTAGATGAAATTAATGGAGCCATTTCATGTTTTGAATTCATTTCATTTTGGAGGCATTTCTCTCATATTATTTGGGCGTATCAAAGTGACTTGCACTAAATCACACAGTTTGAAAATCTATAAATGTAATTGTTGAAAAAAGTTTTTTAAAAGGCTGTTTTAATGTAGTCTGAATTTTCACTTATTGCTTCTGACTGATCACAGCTGCTATATTTATTTATATATTTCTTTAGTTTTTGAGCAGGGAAGACAAAATCAGAGATGAACAACTCTACAGTGAACTTCACCTCACCTGAAACGTCTACATATTCCACAACTCAATCCATCAGGCTAGTGGAAAGACTGAACATTTGTTTGCACAGCATTAGTTTTCTGTTCGTCCTATACACTCAAATTTGCTTCTAATATTTTCATATCTGGTTCATGCATATATATTCTAGTGACTGTGAAGTCAGTCTACAGTCTACAGCACAGATTTATACACATATTCAGGTGACTGTTGACATCTACTTGTTATATGTGGTCGATTTTCAGAAGTCATTTAATATTGGATTGCATTTGTCTTGTGTTATTCAGTTGCTTAGCTATTGTGCTGTACAGAATGACTTACTTTGGTGTATAAAAGTGACATGTATAATAAAGACCTGTTAGATATTCAATATTAAAACTTTCTGTTGTTTACAATTGTTGAATTACACACTGTTTGAGAACCTTTAAACTTGTTTCATGCAATTTTAATTACATTTTCACTGTATTTAAGTTTACTTATGTAAATGTATGTAATTTTTGGACAGAGAAGACAAACTCAAATGAGATGAATAACTTTACAATGAACTTCACCACACCTGAAGCATCTACAAACTCCACGACTGATTCCTTTTGGATAGTGGACAAAATGAACATTCTTCTGTACAGCATTAGTTTGCTGTTTGGTCTTCCTATAAATTCCAATGTTTTATGGCTCATCATCACAGGAAAAAGAAGTGGAGTCGCGTCAGAGTTTTTCAACCTCAATCTCTCTATTTGTGAGATTTGTAACTGTCTGAATAGCTTGCTCTCTATACTTGACAGTTGCATTTGGTTTTCACATCTCGAGAGATTAACTTGGTTTTTATTAGGACTTGGCATCACTGGTCGTCCTCTGTTTCAGTGTCTGATGTGTGTTGAGCGTTACCTGGCAGTGGTTCATCCTGTAACCTTTCTGAAGTACAAACCTCTCAGATATAGAGTGATCTGCTGCACCGCGGCCTGGATAATCACTCTTGTATCTTGCATGTGTTGCATATTTACTATAATCTCATACTACATTGTATATCTGTGGTTCTTCTCACTGCAGTTCCTCCTCTTCTTCTCCATCCAGTTGTTGTGTCTTGTGGCTGTTCTCAGAGCTCTGAAGCAGTCAGGACCAGGAGAGAAATGGAAAAAGAGAGAGGAGGAAAACCACATGAAGAGAAGAGCATTTCATCTCATTCTAATAACTACTGTGACCATGATTATTATTTATGCACCATTTTTTATTTCAGGATTCTTTGTCATTCTACGTCAACAGTATATTAAGGAACTGTTTTCTTTTGGTTTTATTTGTTTTGCTCTGGCTGGTTTTGTTCAGCCTGTTCTTTATCTGCACCGTGTTGGAAAGCTCTCCTGTCTTTGCTCTCTATAAAACATTATTTTGTCTTTCCCATTTCAGTTACTGAACCTTTTTAAACATCTTTGGCAGAAAAATGATAAGCTTTCAAATAACTTTTCTATGACATCAAAACGTGTTAATGTGAGCATATGTCATTGAGAGATACAACAGTAACTCTGTTTGGTTTATATAGTTTTAGATTGGTGGTGGTTGTGCAAGATGACTGTCTATGTTTTTAGAGATGATATTACAATACTCATTTTTGTCAAGTTTAAGTTAATTGTGATTTGATAAATGTTATTCAAATGTTGCTTTGTAAACTATTTTAATCGCATGCCAATATAAGCAGCTATGTCTGATAAAATTATAGAGCAAACATTTGTGTTCTTCACCAAAGAGAAATACTATTAATCAGATAAACAAGTCATTTGATTGTCTTCTGTGATTGCATTCAGAGCATTATCTGATTACATCATTATATGATTGTCAAACTTGTCACTTACTGTATGAATGTAAATAAAGTGTTGTAAGCGTTCAACATATAATTTTATATATAGGACTATTTAGATAAGACTGTCTTTTTCAAAGTAATTTTTAGTTTAATAAATATTTGCATATCTGTTGTCTTCTGTGATTTGTAGCAGATGAAGTCATGTACATATATTGCACCAAACCGTGTGAATATTAACCTGTCATTTAGTGTTCTGTTTATTTAGAGAGATCCTCCATCTTACTGATTTACTTGTGAATAAAATCCTTGACTGATTCATTCTACATTCAGATGAACTCTATTCTGGGTAAATGAAGTTTTTATTTGCTGGCTTTTTTCCCCAATAAATTGTTCATTGAAAATGCAGCATTACCTTTTTTTTTTTTTAATTTAGAGGATTTCCACAGAGATTATTTCATTGAACGTAAAATGAAATCACACACAGATACTGTATATACCTTACAGTAGTTTTGACACTCTAACAAATTTGCATCGCAGGTTCTGAATGTGTTGCACCTGCATAGGCCAGTGTTATAAATGTTTAAGAAGACTGATGTTTTTAGCTTGTCAAACAAAGATTATATAACTTTTTTTCAGTCTTATTATTGAAATTAATGTCCAGATAATAAATGATGTTCAAATGTTGCTTGGTGATAAATGTCAAGTCAAGAAAAGTCAGCCAAGTCTGATGAAATTACAATAGGAAATAAAATATGAAAACTCACAATTTTGTATTCTTGATAGGTATTATTCATGAAACAATGAAGCCACAAACCTTTCTTATTCTTCCTTGCTTTTTCTGTGCAATATAACCCATATATGATGGTTACAAATGGTCCTATAAAGTGACATCTACTTGCTTTAATGTAAATGAAGTGTTGTATGCGGTCAACATGCAATTTTCCAACTAGAACTAAGTTGCATACTCATAAGGCTATCAATTTTTGAAGTTCGGATTTACTTATAAATAACCAATATAACTAATATTTTCATATCTGGACATATTTTCATATCTGGTTCATGCACATATATTCTTGTGACAGCTGTGAAGTAAAACACAGTGCAGAGATTTGTGGACATTCACTCTTCAGGTGACTGTTGAGATCTACTTGTTGTATGTGATACATTTTTAGATTTGTGAAAAATGTAAGAATGTGAAAGCCATCTATTTCCATGCAAACACAGGCTATGCAAGTAAGATATTACTTTATTTGAATTAAAAGAATAATTTTGTGTTCTCATGTCATTTAATATTGGATTGCATTATTCATTTGCTTGGGTATGGTGTTGTACAGAATGACTCACAGTGGTGTTTGAATGTGATCTGTATTATAATGACCTGTAAATATTTTCAATTTAATATCGAAATGTTCCAGTTAGTAGAATTGTGTAAAATTACACACTGTTTGATAACCTTTAGAATTTTTCATACAATCTGAGTTACAATTGCACTTCTCTCTTCCTCTTGATCACAGCTGCTGTATTTTCTACATATATTTCTTGAGTTTTTGAACTGATAAGACAAACACAGAGAGGATGAATAACTCTAGAGTGAACTTCACCACACCTGAAGCATCTACAAACTCCACAACTCATGCCTTTTGGTTACTGGACAAACTGGACATTTTTCTGTACAGCATCAATCTGCTGTTTGGTCTTCCTACACACTCCTATATTATATGGCTCATCGTCACAGGAACAGGAAGTGCATTTACATCAGGATTCTTCAGCCTCAATCTCTCTGTTTGCGAGATTGGTAACGCTCTAGAATGTTTGTCCTATATACTAGATACTTGTATTTGGTTTTCACACCTCACAACATTAGCATGGTTTTTATTAGGACTAGGCATCACTGGTCGTCCTCTGTTTCATTGTCTGATGTGTGTTGAACTTTACCTGGCAGTGGTTCATCCTGTAACCTTTCTGAAGTACAAACATCTCAGATATAGAGTGATCTGCTGCACTGTGGCCTGGTCATTATTCTTGGCTCCTGTTTGTGCAGCCTGTTTAGTTTCATCTCAAATATAGGTTTTGTATATACATGGTTCTTCTCGCCGCAGTAAGTACAAACATCTCAGATATAGAGTGATCTGCTGCACTGTGGCCTGGATCATTATTCTTGGCTCCTGCTTGTGCAGCCTGTTTAGTTTCATCTCAAATATAGGTTTTGTATATACATGGTTCTTCTCGCCGCAGCATATACAGTATAGTGCTAAATTGTTTGCCCCCATCCTGATTGTTTCTGTTGTTGTGTATATCTAAACAAAATACAACATAAAACAAAGGCAACTGGAAAAAACAAATTTTTAGCTTTTTGTTGGAGAAACAGCACTTATCTGGTTAAGATAAAATATAATGTAGAAACTTTAATTTTCTGTAAAGCTGCTTTGCAACGATTTGCATCATGAAAAGCACTATACAAATAAACTCGAATTGAATTGAGTTATCTAACACATACTGTATGTGAAAAACAAATTGCCCCTTTAAACTTACAATTTTTCTCTGTCGGTTTAACACTTTTCTCCAATGTAATGTAATTGTTCTCAAAACAATTAACCCAGCTATCTAAACACAAATTTATCTTAACCAAACAGTTCAACTTTACTGCAAAATTAAGAACTGCAATTTTTTTTAGTAATGCTTTTCTTAAAAGTAAATAACAAACATATTCAGCTGTAGATGCACAAATACACTAATGAAAATACATGTTTATTGCAATTCTTCAGCAGGGAATTTTGTTTTATATATATTGTGTATATCTAAACGAAATAAAAAATAGTTATCCAACACCTATCACCCATGAGAAAAAAACGAATTGCCCCTTTAAACTTAAAATCTGGTTGTGCCACCTTTAGCAGCAAAAACTGCAAACAAATGCTTCTGACAACTAGAGATCAGTCTTCTACGGCCCACTCTTCTTTGCAGAACTGCTTAATATGTAAATGTTTAAGAAGACTGATGTTTTTAGCTTGTCAAACAAATATTATATAACTTTTTTCCAGTCTTATTATTGAAATTAATGTTCAGTTGATAAATGTTGCTTGGCGATAAATGTTAAGTCAAGATAAGGCTTTTCATCATTTTGAGGTTCATATTTACTTCTAATATTTTTATATCGGGACATATTTTCATATCTGGTTCATGCACATATATCCTCGTGACAGCTTTGAAGTAAAACACAGCGCAGAGATTTGTGGACATTTACTCTTCAGGTGACTGTTGAGATCTACTTGTCATTTGTGATAGATTTTAAAATTTGTGAAAAAAAGAATGTGCAAGCCATTTAGGGGGAAATATAATCAATCTGTATTCTATGTAGTAAGTAACACTACTTTTTGAATTACAAGAATAATTTTGTGTTCTCATGTCATTTAATATCGGTTTGCATTTGTCTTGTGTTATTCAGTTGCTTGGGTATTGTGTTGTACAGAACGGCTCACTGTGATGTGTATGAAATTTACCTGTATTATAACGACCTGTAAATGCTTTATATTTAATATCGAAATGTTCCAATTATTAGAATTGTGTGGAATTACACACTGTTTGAAAATATTTATACTTTTTTCATACATTCTAATTTACAGTTCACTTCTCTTCCTCTTGATCACAGCTGCTTTATTTTCTACATATATTTCTTGAGTTTTTTTGAACTGAGAAGACAAACACAGAGAAGATGAATAACTCTACAGTGAACTTCACACCTGAAGCATCTACAAACTCCACAACTCATGCCTTTTGGTTAGTGAACAGACTGGACATTTTTCTGTACAGCATCAATTTACTGTTCGGTTTTCCAATACACTCCTATGTTATATGGCTCATCGTCACAGGAACAGGAAGTGCATTTACATCAGGATTCTTCAGCCTCAATCTCTCTGCTTCAGAGATTGGTAGCTGTCTGACTAGTTTGGTATGCATAGTTGATAGCTGTTTTTGGTTTCCACACCTCAAAACATTAACATGGTTTTTATTAGGACTAGGCATAGCTGGTCGTCCTCTGTTTCAGTGTCTGATCTGTGTTTGCATCTAAAATATTTCTACTTGTTTTTTGGTCGAGCACCCAGTTGAGATCGATGTGCGTGCTTTTGCCTGCTCTTCATTAAAAGTAAATATAAACATCAAAACTATAGGTGTGTTCTCTATTTATTATAAAACATATAGGGCTATAGATGCACAAATACACTAATGAAAATACAGTTTTTCAACAGGGATATATATAGTGCTGTAGTACATATACAGTATACAGTAGATGTATATATATATATATATATATAGTGCTGTGAAAAAATGTTTGCCCCCATCCTGTCCTGTTTCTGTTGCTGTGTATATCTAAACAAAATACAACATAAAACAAAGGCAATGTGAGTAAACACATAATACATTTTTATTGGAGAAAAAGCACTTATCCAACAACTACCACCCAAGTAAAAAAAATGAATTGCCCCTTTATACTTAAAACCTGGTCATGCCACCTTTAATAACTGCACAACTGTACAGTAAAAAAAAATAAAATAAAAAACCTTACTAAAGTGAGTGATGTTATGTTTGTAAAAAAAAAAATTATGTTTTATGTATATATTTATATTTAACATTATGTTACAAAATCACATTTTACTGTCTGGTTATATAAGTTAGTTGGACAGAAAAAGGATTGTTGTTCCCCTTTGTGTAATAATAACAGCAAGCAACATAGCATAACGTTTGTGATATGAGCCTGTTTTAGCAAGATGAGTGATAGCTGCATAGCTGCATGTGCTTTTGCACATTTCCTCTCTTTTATTTATTTATTTATATTTTATCTTATTTCTGTCTTTACTTTTTATTACTATTTTATTTTTATTATTATTATTTTTTGCATATTCTTTCTTCCTTTTTATATACTTTCCAATTGCGATAAATGTAAACAATTAGGACAACTACATTTCTTGTTGCGTGTGTTTAATTAACCAAGCAGTTATCAGTTTAGGGCCAATTGAAAATATACCATGTGCATTTGAGTTTTGTTTGTTGTGTTTGGACAAATGGTGCATACATGTTTGTGATTTGTGTAAAACCAATAAAAATAGCTGCACATTTTCTAGTATTTTTGAAAGAAAAGGGAGATTCATGATTGGTCTGTAGGTAACTAATTCAAGATCAAGTTGTGGTTTTCCAATGAGAGGTTTAATAACAGTCAGATTAAAACATTTTGGCCATATCCTAATAACAATGATGAATTAATCATATTAGGAAAAGGATATAACTTCTGGAAGCATTTCTTTTCGTATCTTATTCAGTATAGGGTCTAACATTCATTGATATAACAAATTTGGACAATCCTTCCTATAGCAAAGAACGAATGGAATTGTTCAAAATTGCTGGAAAAGTGCAAGTCTCTCTAGAAAAGTGAGAGCCGATAGTGTTTTGTCCTGCGACTATGTCTATTGTGCGCTCACACTATACTAAGTCCGATCATCAAGCTTTGACTTGACTGCTCACACTATATGTGTGAAATAAACACATAGGACCCACCGAACACTTGGTTACTTCTGAAGAAGAAACATGCTTTCCCGGGAGAAACACAGTGTCCCCATGGTTTAATTTCTGTTTTCACACAGGTGCAGTGAAGGAAAAAAAAACAATGAGCTTATGGCAGTAGGTTCGTAGCTCTCCTTCAACATGAGCAGCGACCAAAATCTCAGATATTGGCTAAAAATCGCATAAAATGCCCAGTTAGTCACATCCAAAGCCGTATCCGTGCAATCTTACTAGACATACATCTGTAAATGTATTACTTTTTATCTGTAAATAGCACATATGCACATTCATAATTCTGTCTTTTGGTATTTTTTCCTCTATATTTTATTGCCATATTGTTTTTTTGTTTAATTCTATTCTCTTTATTATTAGTGTTATATTTCATTTATTACCTTAAATTCTATGTATGTCTGCACTATGTCTGTGCTTTCTGCACTGGAAGCTCCTGACACCAAGACAAATTCCACTTGGCAATAAAGCTCTTTCTACTAACTTACTAAGATAGAGATTCAAAACAAGTACAGAGCTACAAAGCATTTCGGGTGTTAAATGTGTTGCACCTGTACAGGGCAGTTTTAGATTTATGACTATTTAAGACATTGAGATGACAGAGTGTTTTTAACCTATCAAAATAAGATTATATAACAATAACAATATGCAAACACATACATTTGTCAGCCTTACATTAATTGTCAGTTGACAAATGTTATTCAAATGTTGCTTGGTAAACAATTTCAATCATAATGTGAAATATGACAAGGAAATGCACTATTGATTAGATGATTAAGTTTTTTTTTTATTATTGTTCCCTGGTTGTATTCAGGGCATTATCTGACATTGCATAAAAATAATTGCATACTGCATAAATGTAAATTAAGTCTTGTAAGTATACTTCTCTACATGGAACCACTTTTTAAAAATATTTGCATATTTTCTGTGATGTGTAGCAGATGAAGTCATGCACATAAATTCTTATGACAGAAGTCAGTCTACAAAACACAAAACACAGAGATTTACAGTATATACATCTAGAAAGACTGGACCATTCACTCTTCAGGTGACAAACCTTTAATTTTGTTGTTTTCAATTCAATAATAGTCAAAATTTTCACTGCAATTATTATGTATTGTATAAGGTTTATGTGCATGTAATATGGTTTATTAATTAAATAAAAGAGGGTTGAAATCTGCTTGTCTTAAGTGATGGATTTCTAAATTGATGTGTGACCCATTTATGGGAAAAAGTGATTAAATTGCTCATGTAAGCTTAAGCTAGGAAAGAAAAACTGTATTTTATTTGTTAAAATATATGTATTTCATGTTTAAGTCATAGCATATTTGGACTGTGTTTATCTTATTGTTATTTGGGTGTTGTGTAGTGCAGAATGACTTTAAAGTGACCTGCATTAAAATTGCATATAAATGTTAGAATGTAATTCTGGAATGTTTCTATTACTTGGAATTATGTGGAATTACAAACAGTTTGAAACCCTTTACATTAAAAAAAAAACAAAACAAAAAAACCCCTGTAACATTTGCATTATTTCCAGTATGAAATTTGTTAGAATGTAATTCTGGAATGTTTCTATTACTTGGAATTATGTGGAATTACAAACAGTTTGAAACCCTTTACATTAAAAAAACAAAAAAACAAAAAAAAAACCCCTGTAACATTTGCATTATTTCCAGTATGAAATTTACCCTTCTCTCTTCCTGTATATCACAGCTGCATCATCATTTATAAATAATTTTTTCCTGACTCCCTGAGCTGAGAGGATGAATAACTCTACAGTGAACTTCACCACACATGAATCATCTACAAACTCTACAGCTAATTCCACTGAGCTCCTGAACACGCTGGAAATCTCTGTCTTAATCATCAGCTTCCTATTTGGTCTTCCTACACACTCCTATGTTACATGGCTCATTGTCGCAGGAAAAGGAAGTGGAGTTGCTTCAGATTTTTTCATCCTCAATCTCTCTATTTGTGAGATTGGTAACAGTCTTAATTGTTTTTTCTGTACACTTGATAATTGTATTTGGTTTTCTCATCTCAAAACATTAACAGAGTTTTTGACAGGACTGGGCATCACTGGTCGTCCTCTGTTTCAGTGTCTGATGTGTGTTGAGCGTTACCTGTCAGTGGTTCATCCTGTAACCTTTCTGAAGTTCAAACCTCTCAGATATAGAGTGATCTGCTGCACTGCAGCCTGGATAATTACTCTTGGGTCCTGTTTGGGGTGCATCTTTTTTATTGACTTTTTTGATATTTATACATGGTTCTTCTCACTGCAGTTCATCCTCTTCTTCTCCATGCAGTTGTTTTGTCTTGTGGCTGTTCTCAGAGCTCTGAAGCAGTCAGGACCAGGAGAGAGAAAGAGAGAGGAGAAAAACCACATAAAGAGAAGAGCATTTTATCTCATTCTAATAACTACTTTGAGCATGACTAACATATATGTGCCATTTACAATCTCAGGAATGTTTTTTATTCTGACACAACAGTATATTAAGGATTATTTTTCTTTTGGTTTTGTTTGTAATGTACTGGGTGGTTTTGTTCAGCCTGTTCTTTACCTGCACCGGGTTGGAAAACTCTCCTGTCTTTACTATTAATTTATATATATATATATATATATGTTTTACAGAAAATTTGTAAATAACATTTTTACGGGTCTTCCATGACCTCAAAACACTAGGCTGTCATTTAGTGTTAGAAATATTCCCTATTATTGTTGTATTATACAGCTCTCATTTGTTTTTCAAATAAACTGCTCCATTGCTGAAGCAGCTTCGCTTTTTCTTTTTTTTTTTGCATTTAGAGAAGAGAATATGTCTTTGAACTTGAAATCATATAACGCACATTTACTGTATATATGTTGCATTTAACAATCTAAAAAAAAATGTATATCAGGTGTTAAATGTGTTGCACATGTGCAGCCCGGTTTTTAGATTTATGAAGACTGTTTGTGAAGATGTTTTTAATTAAAATAAGAATATAACACAACAATTATTTTTGTCAACCTTAATATCGAAAGTTAATTGTCAGTTGATAAATGTTATTTAAATTTTGCTTTGTGAACATTTTCGATCTCAAGTCAGTGGAAGTCAGTCATGTCTGATGAAGTGTTTTAAGCATTCAACACATACTTTTCTACATGCAAATGTCTTTTTTTCTGTCCCAGTGTTTTTTTTAAATTAATTTTTTACTTTTAATATATGCATATGAGATGTTTTATGTGACATGTACTACAAAACACAGCACAGTGATTTATACACATCCAGAGGGACTCAACATTCACTCTTCAGGTAACAAACCTTTAATTTTGATTAATTTTTCACTTCAATAATATGCTTTGGCTTGTCAATATGGGGTGCTGTGTGTACATTAATGAGGAAAAAAAATTAACTTAAATGATTTTAGCAAATGGCTGCAATATAACAAAGAGTGAAAAATTTAAGGGGGTCTGAATACTTTCCGTACCCACTGTATGTTGCATTTAACAATCTAAAAAAAAATGTATATCAGGTGTTAAATGTGTTGCACATGTGCAGCCCGGTTTTTAGATTTATGAAGACTGTTTGTGAAGATGTTTTTAATTAAAATAAGAATATAACACAACAATTATTTTTGTCAACCTTAATATCGAAAGTTAATTGTCAGTTGATAAATGTTATTTAAATTTTGCTTTGTGAACATTTTCGATCTCAAGTCAGTGGAAGTCAGTCATGTCTGATGAAGTGTTTTAAGCATTCAACACATACTTTTCTACATGCAAATGTCTTTTTTTCTGTCCCAGTGTTTTTTTTAAATTAATTTTTTACTTTTAATATATGCATATGAGATGTTTTATGTGACATGTACTACAAAACACAGCACAGTGATTTATACACATCCAGAGGGACTCAACATTCACTCTTCAGGTAACAAACCTTTAATTTTGATTAATTTTTCACTTCAATAATATGCTTTGGCTGCCGTTATTGTGTAAAAGGTTCATGAGCATGCAATATGGTTTATTTATTACAATTAAATATGGTAGAAATCTGCCTGTTTTTACATTTTTAAAATTGATGTGTGAGCCATTTAATGGAAATATAATAGAACAGATTTACACATATATTAAAGTAAACAATATTTTATTTTGCAAAATTAAAGCATTTTATGTTCTGAAGTCATTTGATATTGTATTGTGTTTCTCTTATTACAACCAATTTGCTAATTTATAGTGCAGATTTACACACAGTATAGTGTATTAAAGCATACTGCATTACCTATTCATTTTAGACATGTAATTCTGGAATGCTTCTGTTATTTGAAATTGTGTGGAATTAAACACTGTATGAAAACACCGGAAGCGTCCTCAAATTTTTACCTAGATACAACATAGATACAACACTGTCCATGAGTGGACAGTCTGAGGATCTCTGCATACGTTTCCTGTGTAGCTGACAGGATGAATCATTCAGCATCTTCAAACTCTACAACTTATTCCCAGTGGTGTATTGTAATGCAGCAATAATACTTCGTTACAGTGCTTAAGTATTTTTTGGGAGTATCTGTACTTTACTTGAGTTTTTATATTTCTGCCAACTTTTACTTTTACTCCACTACATTTCCTAATTAAAATGTATACTTTTACTCCGATACATTTCCCCGAAGCATATTCGTTACTTACTACAAAATAGTCAGAAGTCAGAAGAACACAAACTGCAGGAAAGCAGGTTTGACGATTCAGTGGTCTGGCGCTTGCACGTTAGACTCCTAAAACACCTTTGCTAATGTGCAAACAAGATGATTTCATTTTCCACTCAAGTCGAGTCTGGGGCGTGCGATACAGCAT
>NW_015630351.1:688122-749394 GCF_001515625.1 Sinocyclocheilus rhinocerous | reverse complement strand
TTAAGTACGTTTAAGATTTAAAAAATACTTTTCGTACTTAAGTACAATAAATATCACATACTTTAAGACTTTTACTCAAGTAATATTCTAAACGGTGACTTCAACTTCAAGTCATTTTCTGGTAAGATATCTGTACTTTTACTTGAGTATGGCTTTCAGGTACTTTATACACCACTGCTTATTCCTTTGGGCTAATGGACAGTCTGGAGATGTGTGCCTTTAGCATCAGCTTCCTGTTTGGTCTTCCTATATGTTATATGGCTCATCATCACAGGAACAGGAAGTGGAGCTGCATCAGAGTTCGTCAACTTCAATCTCTCTGTTTCAGAGATTGGTAACAGCCTCAATGCAATGTTTGCTCTACTGTCACATTTCTCAAGTTTCACAATATTAACCTATTTTTTACTAGGACTAGGGATCACTGGTTGTCCTCTCTTTCAGTGTCTGATATGTGTTGAGCGTTACCTGGCAGTGGTTCATCCTGTAACCTTTCTGAAGTACAAACCTCTCAGATATAGAGTGATCTGTTGCACTGCGGCCTGGATAAATATTTTTGCATCCTGTTTATTATGTGTCTTTATTTTAGTCTCACTCAAAATTGAGTCATATGTGTGGTTTTTCTCAACACAGTTTCTCATTTTCTTCTCCATCCAATTGTTTTGTCTTGTGGCTGTTTTCAGAGCTCTGAAGCAGTCAGGACCAGGAAAGAGAGAGAGGGAGAGACAGAGATGAGAAAAACCACATGAAGAGGAGAACATTAATCTTATTCTAATAACAACAATAAACATGATTTAACTTTTTTTTTTACAGAAACTACACCTTATTTATCTTTTTACTGCTACAGTTACATTATTTCGCCGGTGGGTGGCGGCAAGTGACCTTTTCTTTTTTTAAAGCGGTCATATGATGTTGCTAAAAAAGAACATTATTTTGTGTATTTGGTGTAATGAAATGTGTTTAAGCGGTTTAAGGTTCAAAAAACATATGATTTTCCACATACTGTACATTATTGTTTCTCTTCTGTGCTCCGCCTTTCTGAAATGCGTCGATTTTTGCAAAGCTCATCGGTCTGAAAAGTGAGGTGTGCTGTGATTGGCTAGCTATCCAGTGCGTTGTGATTGGCCGAATTCCTCAAGCGTGTGACGGAAATGTTACGCCCCTTACCATACTGTGATGCCGCGTCCCGGCCGGAGCGACGAGACAAAAACATTAAAACCCATTATAAACGAGGCATTTGTTGCATGCAGTGGGGACATAATTACGGATTATGACTTATACTGTGTTTTTATGCGTTGCGTTGTATTGTGCCGCGTAAACATAAGAGCTTGTAACACTCCAAAGAGAAAGGGAAAATTGAAATCGCATCATATGACCCCTTTAATAATTTTAGTCAACCGATTCGTTCAAACATACTGATTCAGTAAGAAAGGAAACAGTGTTGCTGGTAGATGAACAACAGTTCATTATTTTTCTTTTACCCCTTGCAAAATATTTGTAAAGCAGACAGACAGATGTAAAGGGTGACCAATATCATTGATTGGGGGAAAGAAAAAAAAAAAAAAAAAACCACCTGGCAATGTTGTATCTAAACCAGTATAATATACTAAAATATACAATGCAATTTAACTAAAAAACAAAATTGTAAACTGTCTCTTTAAGAACTTTGCGGTAAAAGTTGCATGAACAAGGCAAGCAGAGAGTTTTGTAGTATTTTATGCGAAGAACAATAAAAGTTTAATGCTAGAAAATATTAATATGATGGGGTAACTTTAATGGATATTCAATTTGAGTTATGAATGAGATCAAAACGGAGATATTGAACTGTGTGAAGGATAGTACATCTCTGGCCAGGATTAAACATGGAGCCGCTCAAAACCAAGGATCGAGTGTCTGGTAGGACGTTGCAGTTCATCTTCTTGTTTTTTTACAAACGACGATTATTTAAATTGAATGTTGATATGGAGATGGGCTGTGTCCTTCTCCATGGTAGTACTGACCGACCAATGTTATTGTCAGTCAGCAGCAGTTTACAGTGAACTGTTGTTTTATATTGGGAAGAGTGCTGTGAGCTTTTAGTTGTGGTTTTACATCAGTTTCCCCAACTTTGTGAATTTCGGAATCGGATCATGTTATGTTTTTAACATAATTATTGTGAATCTGAATTAAATTTTGAATTGAAATTGTAGAAAGACATTAAAATTATGCTGCTCTCTGTCAAAATAGTTATATCTTAAAGCTGTCCTGATTTACATCTTTGTAAAAGTGAGTCTATTCAATTTCACAACGTCACGACATGGCCGCGGCGTCAACAACAATACTACAGCGAGAATTAAAGTTACGCCTTATTTCTTTGCGTGTGTTTGGGCGGTGTTAAGCAAATCTTCCCACACAGTGACGTAGACATATGGGGGCGTTTTAAACACGTTTTAGGAGGGCGTGGACAAGTCTTAGCTTTTATAAAGAATATCTCTTTGGATTTGAGACTTTCGTTTTTGCAACTTTACAGATCTTCTTTATGCACCAAGCTTGTAACACTCCAAAGAGAAAAGAAAAATTGAAATCGCATCATATGACCCTTGTCATATGATGCATCATATATCACGTCCTTGTCCTTTTTATGAGCCTTTAACAACCAATATTTTATGATTATTTAAAGTGTCAAAGAGCCTATATGCAGATTTTACAGATTTTAAGTTGTTTTAACTCTGTTTTTATTTGCAGAATAATTAGAATAATAAAAATAATGTTTCAAGTGTTTATAAGTAAAGTATTATTGTTTTCTATATTTTAAGCTATATCTGCTAATATGACACAGTATTTACTAAATAATAATAATATAATTATTATTATTTTATGCCATTATATTGCTACAATGTTTAAATTAAAATAATTTATAATTTAAAATTTATATAAAATTAAAATAATGTAGAATGTAAAGTTAAAATTAAAATGATTAAAATTATTATTTTTATGCCATCATATTGCTACAAAGTTTGAAATTACTATTATTATTATTATGTATGCGATCTTATTGCTACATAGTTTAACATGGTAATTCTATAAATTAATATTCTTATTTAATCTATCAGGGGCGTTTCCTCCGAGGAGGCAAGGGAGGCAGTGTCTCCTCTCCTCAAAAGTGGATGAGAAAATAATCGATATTACAAAAATAAAACAACGCAAATATGACTAAATATGACATTAAAAGTCTAAAAGTCACTCGTTTTTATAAAGTAACACTGTCCAACAGCGACACCCGCAGGTAAAGTGAGAACGGAGGCTTGCCTCCCTTCGGTCCATAGACTTTCTACAGAGACCTTAAAGCGTGCCGTGACTTTTCTAGAGGCTCATTATGATGAATGGGGGAAAGTCACGTGAGAGGAGACAATGCCTCCGTCGCGCTATAATTGGATATGATCGGTTATGATTGGATGTGATTGTTTCGTGTGATAAATCCCGCCTCTGGTTTTCGTGCGAGCTCTCGACCTGAATGAAGAAATTGATGGCGTTATTGACTAATTATAAAGTAAGTAAACAACTCTCCTGCTTAGATATCACTGCTTTGTGTCACATAAAATTGAAACATGAAATGACTTGAAAACGTGATGACTGTGTCAGTTTTTAGTGAGCATTCAGCTTGATGAAATGAAAGATGTATCTTCGTGCCTGTGACAAAGTTTACAGGACTTTTATGACGATGACCCGAAAATAAGTTGTGCTTTGTGTAAGTCAAAATGAAACATGAAATGACTTGAAAACGTGATGACTGTGTCAGTTTTTAGTGAGCATTCAGCTTGATGAAATGAAAGATGTATCTTCGTGCCTGTGACAAAGTTTACAGGACTTTTATGACGATGACCCGAAAATAAGTTGACTATTAAAAAGAACAGCTGAACATCAGTTCACAAATAAAAAACAGAGTGTTTATTTACAAGTGCAAATAGCCAGCCTTGTTGGCAGAAGCTATTTACACTAACTCCACCCATCAGCATGTGATTACAAAGCATTACAAAAGACTATCGTCTAATAACAGCTCCAGTGGTGCAGACGGTAAAGTACGTGTTGAAGTCGTTTTTGACGCGATAGACCGGGGTCTTTTTTTTCTACTTTTTCAAATCAGATATCACGTCGTTGTTAACTTTCACATCCGGATAGCCCCCCTTCACAGGCGATTCTTGAGATTTGCTTTCGAGGGAGTGGCTTATCAATACACGGTCCTTCCCTTCGGGCTGTCCCTGGCCCCCCGCACTTTTACGCAGTGCATGGACGCGGCTCTTTTCCCTCTGAGACAGATGGGAATCCGCATTCTCAACTACCTCGACGACTGGTTCGTTCTGGCCCAGTCGGAGGCAGAACTAGTATCACACAGGACCCTCCTCCTCAGCAACTTAGAGCACCTGGGACTCAGGGTCAATTTTGCCAAGAGCACGTTGTTCCCCAGTCAGCGAATATTGTTCCTGGGAACAATTTTCGACTCAGCTCAAATGAGAGCTGTAGTCGCACCGGAACGGGCTCTGGCCATACGGAGACTCGCGGCCTCTTTCGAGATTGGTACCACTCGCCCTCTCAAAACGTTTCAGAGAATGCTGGGCCTCATGGCTGCAGCATCGCCAGCGCTACAGTTGGGTCTGCTTCATATGCATCCCCTTCAGCGCTGGCTGAAACCACGGCTTCCACCCCATGTGTGGTGTCACGGCCGCCTGCAGGTTAGGGTGAATCAGGCCTGTATAACAGCCCTGGCCCCCTGGAATAGCTCTCGCTGGATGGAACAGGGCGTGACCAAGAGTATGGTTTGCAGAAGGACAGTTGTCATGACAGATGCCTCCAACGCAGGTTGGGGGGCGCTGTGCGAGGGAATACCGACTTTCGGCCACTGGTCAAAGGCTGAGAAAGGTTTCCACATCAACTGCCTGGAAATGCTAGCAGTGTGTCGAGCCTGTCAGGTCTTCTTGCCAGTCCTAAAGGGGCACCATGTGCTAATCCGATCGGACAACATGTCGGTGTTGTCCTACATAAATCGCCAAGGAGGCCTCTCCTCGAAGCTCCTCTTCATTCTGGTAGAGCGCCTCCTGGAATGGGCTCAACTCAACCTGTGCCCGCTGAGAGCGGCGCATATAGCGGGCAAATTGAATCAAGGAGCGGACATGTTATCAAGGAGCAATGTCCCCTCAGAGGAGTGAACGCTCCATCCGCAGATGGTTCAGAGGATCTGGGAGATCTTCGGCGAGGCAAAACAGAAAGGTCTGACTTTGTGAAACTATACTACATAAAACATCTGCACGAAACAAAAACAGCAGAATGAGGGCTGAATGAAAACGCAAATTCACTCTCTAATGGCAGGTGGCGCTTATGAAACAGCAGCAATATAATGCTTCCTTGGTTGCCGCTGTAAACAAAGCCATGCTGTATAATAATTCATATTTGTTCATACTTATACATATATCTCTACTTAGGGCTGTGCAATTAATCGAAAAACAGTTTCGATTTCGATTTTGGCCTCCACCGATTATGAAAATACAGTAATCGAGATAAACCGATTATTGTGCCCCATTCCGCCCCCTTTTCCAGTGCTGCGCTTTCGTTCCTCCATAAAAGCCCAATTTCACGTCAAATACACGCAAAAATGTGTCAAAATGCGGCGCTTAGTGATTATTCATGTATACCTTCGTCGGTCATGTAATAAATGAACGTAAAGAGTTGAGAATGAAAATACTCATGTAACGGTAAATTGGATCCGTGCGGCTCTTAAAGTGACAGCAGGCTATTTTCCTGCTGCAACTTTGTGCTTAATATTAATCAAACAACAAAAGACAAATTTAAAATCACACACTGCTCTTGAGTGAAGGACTTTTGTAGCTTTAATAATAAACAAAAAAAGTTTAATTCTTCCAGTGAAGACTATGCTGTTTTATTTTACATTTGATTATTCATTTCTGTAGTAGGCTGTAAACTGCTTGAGACTTGCATAAACAAAAAACATTAAAGCACAGTTTGTTTCATTTGTATCTTTTTATTCTATTGTATTTGTCCTTTGCTTTTTTATTACTGACAGATTCATTATTTTCAATAATTTTGACAACTTTTTGTTTGCTTGTTTGAAATTCTGCTGGTCTCTACAATGTAGATGTCATAGCAACCATATTTACAGGAAATATATATATTTGATATGTATCACTATCTTTAAATAAATCACTCATAAAGTGATCACCGCTTCTTGAGGGGCGCCAGGAGGCTGAATCCGCCTCGCCCCCTAACCGTCCCTTCATGGGATCTGCCCACTGTGCGGAGGGCCACTGTGCGGAGGAACCGCTACAGTCTACCGACATTCGGTTACAGTCGCTGAAGACTGCTCTGCTTCTGGCACTAGCATTGGTAAAGCGAATAGGGGACCTGCAGGCGCTCTCTATTAGCCTTGCCTGCCTGGAATTCGGGCCTGACGACTCTAAGGTTGTCCTGAAACCAAGGCATGGTTACGTACCCAAGGTGCCCTCCACTCCATTCAGAGCACAAGTCATTACACTCTCTGCGCTTCCTTCCTCTGAAGAGGACAGAGACTTATCTCTGCTCTGCCCCATCAGAGTTCTGAGAATTTACATTGAGTGTTCCGCCCCTTTTAGACGGTCGGAACAACTCTTTGTTAGCTTCGGTAACCGCACCAAAGGGCATCCGGTCACGAAGCAAAGACTCTCTAGATGGATAGTAGACGCTATCACGCTAGCATACTCTTCCTTGGGCCTTCAATGTCCCATCGGTGTACGGGCCCATTCTACCAGAGGCATCGCCTCGTCTTGGGCGTGGTCCAGCGGTGTGTCCATTGCGGATATTTGTGAGGCGGCCGGCTGGGCCTCGCTGTCCATATTTGCAAGGTTTTACAACCTGGAAGTCCCGGACTTGCAGGCCAGGATCCTCTCCGCTTGAAGAGACACGCAATGCGTTACGCAAACAAATCTGACAGAGAGCCCTTGACCATATCAAATACACAACATAATGTTCTTTTTAGCAACGTCATATGACCCCTTTAACTTCTCTTTGGGCATTGCTTGCTTATGGACGTTAGGATACTTTATAGTCGTTCCTCTACCTTAGCACGGCGTGATTGTACGGTGTTCCCATAGTGTCTTAAGCAGACGCAGTACGAGTGTAGTATCGACAGGGAACATACTCGATTACTAACGTAACCTCGGTTCCCTGAGATACGGGAACGAGTACTGCGTTGCTAGCCGTGCTATGTAGCTGCACGACTCAGTCGTCGCTTCAGTCGAAGTAACCTGAGAATCCTGTGGCGAACGCCCACTTATATAGCCAGATGGCTCCGCCCATTCTGGCGGGCTCTGGTGGGCTTTGTCGCCATAGGCTCGTGCAGCTCCACTGCCGAGCCATTGGTTCGTTTTTTTATATACTGCACGAACCAATGGCCATGCAGTTTCACTGCGTGATTGAAAAAAGGCTTCAATTCAGGAGAAAAAAAAGGCTTTTTCCCATAGCATCTTAAACAGACGCAGTACTCGTTCCCGTATCTCAGGGAACTGAGGTTACGTTAGTAACCGAGAACGTTTTTGCAAGGATTCTCCATCACTAGTCATCCTCTGTTTCAGTTTCTGATGTGTGTTGAGCGTTACCTGGCAGTGGCTCATCCTGTAAACTTTCTGAAGTTCAAACCTCTCAGATATAGAGTGATCTGTTGTCAGCAGTACTGCTGTCTGGATAATTACTTTTTGTTCCGGTTTATTCTGCTTGTTAATTTTAATGTCAGTTGCATCTATACATGGTTCTTCTTGCTGCAGCTCCTACTTTTCTTCTCCATCCAGTTGTTTTGTCTTGTGGCTGTTCTCAGAGCTCTGAAGCATTCAGGACCAAGAGAGAGAAGGAGAGAGAAAGCGGAGGAAAACCCTATGAAGAGAAGAGCGTTTTATCTCATACCCTATAGACTATCATATATGTTCCATACACAATGACAGGATTCATTGCGATTTTAACAGAACAGAATTTTCCAGCTTCTTTGGTTTACTGCTGGGTTTGTTATGTTCTGGCTGGTTTTGTGCAGCTGGTTCTTTTTCTGGGCCATGTTGGAAAACTGCCAGTGTTCTCTGCAAAACCTGTTAAAGTTAGCAACTGTAATGCAGACAACATTAAGTAACAATTTACTTTGTGTGTGTGTGATTCCAGAACATGTTAGTGTGGCCAGCAGTCATTTACATAAAAATGACTAACTATTGAATAAAGTAATCGACTGTTTTATTCATATGTAAACTATTTATTTTCTATTATTTTTTATCAGATATAGCTGATATACATGGTTATTTGTTATGTGGTTTGGTTTTTGAATAAAGCACTTTATTGATGGCCAGCGTTACCATTTTCCAGTTTAAGAGTTGTCTTAGAGATTCTGTTGGACTTGTCTTTGCATTTTTTGCATTTGTGTTTATACCACAAATATAATATGCTGCCATGCTTGTGCATTATGGACCACCTGCAATGTAGTCATTTTTGGTCTCTTATAATTACTAATTATAATGTTCCTCATAGAAGTAAGATTTTTTTTTTTCTTTTCTGTTTTTCTTTGTATTCAAATGGTTAAGCCATTTGAATCGAATGTATCATTTTGAACCTCATGATTTTTTTATTAATTTGCATATCCGCTTTGTGTGAAGTCTTACGTATACAGTCATTTACTCATTTGACAGCTTTAAAGACTACAAAAACAGCACAGAGTAAGTATTATTCACATCTAGAGGGACTGGGCATTCAGTCTTTAGGTGACAAATTCTTACATTTAGCTATTTTGCAGTCAATAATATGCAAACAACAGTGTGATCATCAGGTAAAGATAATTTGTTTGATAATAGCGAATGCAGATATATTTTCTAGTAAATTTAAAACTGGAATGCAATTGCCCAAGGGTAATTTATTGCGCAGCACAATTACCAACTTTGTGGATTTATTAAGTTACCTGAACAATTATACCTACACACAAAAGTAATTTAATATTACATGCTTTGGTTATTTGGATTTTAATTTTGGAACTAGGCTGCAATATGTTGGAAACTTTTTTACATCTTTACTTTGTTTTTTCTATGCTGTCTTAAGCTGAAAATAATATGGAAGAAATGAACTCTACAGTGAACTTCACTACAAACTTTACAACTCATTCCAATGGACTAGCGAGCGGTCTGACACTGTATGTGTGCAGCATCAATTTCCTTTTTGGTCTTCCTTTACACTTTTGTTATATGGCTCATTGTCACAGAAACTGGAATTGTAACAGACTTCTTCAACCTTAATCTGTCTGTTTGTGAAATTGCAAACTGTCTGAAATGTATAATTGATATACTGTCATTCTGGTTTTCGATTTTCAACACATCATCACAATTTTTGCAAGGACTAGCTATCACTGGTCGTCCTCTGTTTCAGTGTCTGATCTGTGTTGAGCGTTACCTGGCCGTGGTTCATCATGTAACCTTTCTGAAGTTCAAAACTCTTAGATATAAAGTAATCTGCTGCACTGCTAGTTGGATATCCACTCTTGGTTCTTGTTTGTTTTTCATGTGTATCTCCCTGAACAGTAGTCCATATACACGGTTGTTCACAGTGCAGTTTCTACTTTTCCCTTTTGTTCAGTTGTTTTGTCTTGTGGCTTTTCTCAGAACTCTGAAGAAGTCAGGACCAGGAGAGCAAGAGAAAGAGAAGGAAAACCAAATGAAAAGAAGAGCATTTTTTCACATTCAAGTAACCATGGCCGTTTTCATATTAGTCCCTTATAAAATTTCAGCATTCATTTTAACATATAGGAATATTTTGGCTCTGTGGCTTATCGCTTCAATTGGTAATTTGCTGGATGGATTTGTGCAGCCTGTTCTTTTTCTGCGTCGAACTGGAAAATTAACCTGTTCCTCATAATACCTGCTAATTTATTGTCACTAATACTTTTATTTTTTTTATTTATTTATTTACTGATTTATTCCCTCTAAATCAGAGTTTATAATCCCAAAACATGTTAGTGTAGGTAAAATGGTCATTAATTTCCTTAGAGAGGCCCACTTTAAACCAACTTGTGATTTTAAATCATTAACTATGTTATTTGCATATACTTTAAGCCTTTATTTGTGTGTTTGTCAGATGTGGTTGTTACACTTGTTTGTGGTTTATTTGATTTGAATAAATACGTCCTGCTTCACCCAGTTTCACCATTTTCCAAATTGAGGGTTGGGCGCTGATCATGGCCCATTTTTTTTTTTTTTGCAACCATTTTCCCTTACTTAAACTTTCATAGTGCATATGAAATTGGTATTTTGTCTTTGCCTTTTCTTTTTCAAATGTTGTGTATTCCTAAATCCGTGCGCTGTAAAAATGGTGTTCAATGAGATATTTAGTATTTAGACATATACATTAATTTCATTATATAGCCATTGCACAGATTGATACATTACACGTGTTGCGTTCTTTAACGTTCCGCCTGGAAACAAAGGTGCCGTGACGCCAATCCCCTCATGTTAGAAGAAAGCTGTCGTGTTTACAACTGTGACAATGAGCGCTTATCAGGATCAACTAAACGCTGGATTTTCAAAAGTATGTGAGATATTTAAAGTTCACGGCGCAGAATCTTTAAAATACGTCCAAGAGTTTTACACGGTCTGTTATTGTGGAGACATTACCGCGCCCCTAAACTTTGATTGGTTGCTATATCAGTCAGTCATATGGCCTCTTGGGCGGTCCTTGCCATTCAAAGCGGCCAAGGTTCCCAAACCTTCTGCCGTCAGTCTGAAGGTCTGGCTACGCAAGATTAACTGGATCCTGTTTGTTCTTCATGTTTATTATAGTCTTGCACCGTGATAAAACACAAACAGCTGTATTGTTCTCCTTGCTGCAGTTCGTCCTCTTTCTCTCCATTCAGTTGTTCTGCTGTGTGGCTGTTCTTAGAGCTCTGTAGCAGTCAGGACCAGGAGAGACAGTGAGAGAGAGGGGAAGAAAACAACATGAAGAGAAGAGCGTTTCTAGTCATTCTAATAACTACTGTGAACACAGTTATCATAAACATCCCAAATGCAGTTTTTGGATTCGTTACTCTTCTGACACAACTGAATATAGTAATGCACTTTTGCTCACTTGTTTGGCTTATTTAATGTTGGCTGGTTTAATGTTCACAACACTATTTATACATCTATATGTTTAAAACACCATACTTCTAATTCACATTTCCTTGCATTTGTACATAACATACCTGTACACACAAACACCATCTATTGTCTATTTGTATATTGTGTTTTTTTATATATATTTGTTGTATATTATTATGTCCTATACTTATTCTATTTTTATTATCTGTGTCTTGTAATGTTTGTGCCGTGGAAGCTTCTGTCACCAAAACAAATTCCTCCTATGTGTAAACATACATGGCAATAAATCTTATGAATCTTATTCTGATTTTGTTCACCCTCTTTTTTATCTGCACCAGACTGGAAATGTATCCTGCTTCTGTTCCTGATCAGACATGCTAATAAATGTATTACAAAATCAAATAACTAATATTTTTTTAGACTTATTAATAGTTGTATTAACAGTAGAACATATTGTTATTGATTTATCCAGCTGAACTGAACTTTTTATTTTTATTTTTTTGAGTTCATGATGCTTGAACATGTTAGTGTCACTCTCATTTATTCACTTTTATTTAGATGGGTTCACTGACCCCACCACTTAAAAATAAAATTTGTCCATAAAATCATTGTGTGTTTGTTTATGTTTTAAGATAAACATTAAGCCTTTTCTTATGTGTTTATTAGATGTGGTTGTTTTAAATAAAATACATACATTATTATTATTATTATTATGTCCGCTAGAGGCAAGACTCATAAAGCCATCAGACCAAAAATGAAACCAATGAAAACACCATAAATTGAAAGTTTAAATTTATTTAATTGATGAGGAGAAACAGTCACAAAGTGGTACTGAGCTTCAGAAAGACCCAAGGCCCAAAACAACAAACAAAATCAATCAAAAAAATAAATCAATATAATTAACCTAACAAAAAATAAATAAATGAAATAAAAATACAAAGAACCTTACCTAACTCTTAACAAAAACAGAGATAACAGATTTAAACAAAAAGGGAGGTCTCTCCTACATTGACCACGCATTATGTATGAATCGGCATTAACAAATGCTAGCAAAAATCTTTGGTCTGCCAGCTGACGGGGAGTCTGTAACAGTGCAACCAGTGCAATTTATTTGTATTTTTTTTTTTTAGGTTTTGTCTTAGGAATCTTATGAAAAAGGATTAAAACATTAAGATGATAGACTGATATAGAGTCATGAACACAGACCATACAGTAGCTGAGATGAGAGAGACCTGAAGGTATTTGAATGTTATGTGCTTTATACAGTATATATAATTTCATTTCTGTAGTTAAGTTGGTCCACAGAAACAAATGCACAGTTTCTCACTTGTATTCAAATGTTTTAATCCATTTGAATAAACACCCATCAATCATTTTGAATTCCATGAATGTTGCATATGTTTGCATATATTTTGTATTATGTGACATGTTATATATGAAGCTGTGCACATATATCCTTGTGACAGCTGTAAAGTGAGACTACAAAAACAGCACAGGGTATTATTTACACCCACATAGACTGAGACCGGACATTCACTCTTCAGGTGACAAACTTGTCCTTTTTGATTTGTTTGTTTGTTTGTTGTCCATTCAGTAATATGGTGAGTTAGATGACTTAGCTAAAATGAGTCCACATTTTATTGTTTCACAAGGCACTACAAAAATAGTAAAACAAAAAATTTTGTTCATGACTGCTGGCTAAGAAATACACTACATATGTTTTATATTAATGAATAGAATCATATATCATTTTAAAGTAATTTAAAGTCATTAAAATTAGTAAGTTAAATAATTTGGTGCCATTTTGGGAATTAAAAAAAAAAGTTAAAAGTATTGTGTAGAATTGATGATTGTGATAAATAATTGTCAATTAACATTTCCTGGACATGAAAGTAATTTAATATTAGAAAAGTTTGATAATGTGGATTTAATTTGTTTCTGCTGTTTGATTAGAACAAATACTCTTCGCTCTTCCAGTAGATCACTGTTGCAGCTAATTATTAATTTTGTGAGATTTTGAGAACACAAGGAGGAAATGAACAACTCTACAGTGAACTTCACCACACCTGAAACATCTACAACTCATTCCTTTGGGCTAGTGGACATTCTGGAAATGTGTGCATGCAGTTTTAGTTTCCTGGTTGGTCTTCCAATACACTCCTATGTTTTATGGCTCATTGTCACAGGAACAGAAAGTGGAGTTGCATCTGTATTCTTCAAACTGAATCTGTCTATTTGTGAGATTGGTATCTGTGTGGACAGTTTGATTTTTATACTGTCTTTTTGGTATTCAAGTCTCACACAATTAAAATGTTTTTTAATAGGACTAGCAGTCACTGGTCGTCCTCTGTTTCAGAGTCTGATCTGTGTTGAGCGTTACCTGGCAGTGGTTCATCCTGTAACCTTTCTGAAGTACAAACCTCTCAGATATAAAGTGATCTGCTCTGCTGCGGCCTGGATAATTATTCTTGGCTCCTGTTTATTCTCTGTGTTCATCTCACTGTATACTATAGCACAGACATGGTTCTTCTCAGTGCAGTTCCTTCTCTTCCTCTCCATCCAGTTGTTTTGTCTTGTGGCTGTTCTCAGAGCTCTGAAGCAGTCAGGACCAGGAGAGAGAGGGAGAGAGAGAAAGGAGGAAAACCACATGAAGAGAAGAGCATTTTATGTAATTCTAATAAGCACTGTGAACACAGTTATCATATATGTCCCATACACCATCTCAGGATTCTTTACCATTGTAATAAAACAGAATATTCGTGCACTTTGGTGCATATGTTTGTTTTGTTATTTGCTGGCTGGTTTTGTTCAGCCCATTCTTTATCTGCACCGCTTTGGAAAACTCTCCTGTTTCTGTTCCTGTCAAGTTATGTAACATTTTATTTAGAGAGGTCCACCACCTTAAAATGACTTGTGCGTGTCCATTTTTTGTACGTTTATTTGTTTGCACAAATTTTATTAGTTTGTGGTTATCAGATTTTTTATTTAATTATATTTTTAAAATAAAATAAAAAATCATGTATTACCCAGTGTCACAATTTTCTTGTTTGTGGGTTGTGAAAGACATTTTATTATATTGAAATCTTGCCAAATCGCATATACGTTTTTTACCCCCTCTTAGAAAACTTTAAAATGTAGACAAGGTTATTTTTCACACCGTTTCATATGAGCTAAACAGAGTTTACTCCCAGATAAAATGTATACCTTGAATGCATGTTGCAAGTCACTTGCAATGAAAGTGTTTACTAAATGTTTTTTTCCATATTTTTAAATAAAAAATACTTACATTTATTCATTAATATTTATTAGTATGTATTAATATTAATTTATTTTTCATTGTTAGTCCACAGTTAGTCCAAAAACACAATTTCTCAGTCTATTCAAATGTTTTAATCCATTTGAATGAATATCATTCAAATCACACATTTTTCAACCACATGCATTTGCTTATGGTTTATTTTATGTGACACATACTTGATGTATCTGTGGTAACTTTGAAGTGAGACTACACAAACAGGACCGATTATTATTTACACAGAGAGACTGGACATTCACTCTTCAGGTGAAAGTAAACTTAATTTGATATTCCATTCAATGATATGAAAATATATCGATGTGATTAGAAGACATACTGTAGTTATGGGAACTAGATGAATTAGCTGTTGAGTTAAACAGGGCGAGGTCTCTTGTTTCAGACATTTTGAATATGACCATTGACTAAGATATGCACAACATTGTGTCTATCTATCTATCTATCTATCTATCTATCTATCTACTTACTTTTTTATATCATACTTACTTGTATCTCTTCCTATAGGTAACTTATTCATTGTGTGAGGACAATGAGGAGATGAATAACTCCACAGTGGCCTTCACCAGACTTGCGGCATCTGCAAACTCCACAATTCATTCCATTGTGCTGATGGACAGCCTACAATTGTTTATGTGCAGCTTTACTTTTCTGTTTGGTATTCCAACACACTCCTATGTTATATGGCTTATCATCACAGGAACAGGAAGTGGAGTTGCACCAGAGTTCTTCATCTTCAATCTCTCTGTTTGTGAGATTGGTAACTGTCTGTAATGTTTCTTTGATACAATGGGAATTTGGTTTTCACATCTCAAGATAGCATCATATTTTCTACAAGGACTAGGCATCTCTGGTTGTCCTCTGTTTCAGTGTCTGATCTGTGTTGAGCATTGAGTGGATAATCACTCTTGGATCCTGTTTGTTTTCTATGTTCATTTTCATGTCGCTCAGTACCACAGCACATACATGGTACTTCTTGCTGCATTTTATCTTCTTCTTCATCCAGTTGTTTTGTCTTGTGGCTGTTCTCAGAGCTCTGAAGCAGTCAGGACCAGGAGAAAGAGGGAGAGAGAAAGGGGAAGAAAACCCCATGAAGAGAAGAGCGTTTCATCTTATTCTAATAACTGCTGTGAAAAGGCTTTTTTTTTCATTTTTTCATGTTGTGACACAGCAAAACAGTCTGGCACTGTCGTTTGTTGGTTTGGTTTGTTACACACTGGCTGGTTTTGTTAAGCCTGTTCTTTATCTGCACCGGACTGGAAAACTCTCCTGCCTCTGTTCCTCGTAAGCCTCCCCTACACACACACACTTTAAAAATGCTATTCAAGTGCGCTGTTACTTCTATTAAACCAAAAATAGGAGAGTATACTTTGTATACTTTTTTAGGTGGTAATCACAGATATACATTATAGAATTATACTTAAGTACTTACAGTTAGTATACTTATTTTGACAAATAGACAGAATAGTCTTAGTATATTTGACCTATACTTGCACTTAATCTTTTATACTTATATTTTTATACTTATACTGTAAGTTGTGTTTCAGTTGGTAAATGTATATATATTGGTATTCAAATTAGTTTTCCACAGATAATTAAAATGTTTTACTGTTCAAGTTTACTCACGACAGTCTGTTTTTAACCTCCTGAATTTCACTTGAAATATTTGCATAGCTGATGTCCTATGTGATGTTTACAAAGCAAAATCATTCACACATGGTCTTGTGACAGCTGTGAAGTGACTATATAAAACAACAGTGAGCTTTATGTCAAACCAGAGAGACTGAACGTTCACTCTTCAGGTGACAAACTCTTTTCACTTTGATTCATTATCTTTGTCTCATATAACAAAATCATTGTGGTTAAGTAATGCATTGCACAGGGTAAGGGTTAGGTTAACATGCTAGATGGATTTGTTAAGTTAAACTGTATTGAGGTCTGGGAAAATAATTTGAACATAATCTTTGAAAGTTAAAAACATTTAAATTAATATTGTTATATATCATGATATATAAAACTACAATGTACATATATTCTGGATATAATTGGGGTATTGTGTAAAATTATAAAAATGATCAACATTAATGTACAGTATCATTTTGTCTTTAAGATCATCTGCTTTTTATTGATTTTCCTTGAAACACTTACACATTTCTCTTTCCACAGGTCACAACTGCAACATTTTCCTTTGTTCGTCTGGTTCTGTTTGGAGAAGATAAACATGGAACTAATGAAGAACTTAACTGAACTTCATTCATCTGCCAACCTCACAGTATCATCATTTTGGCAAATAGGCAAATTGGAAATGTGGATGTTGACCTTCAACTTCTTATCTGGTCTTCCTACACACTCGTATGTGATCTGGCTCATTGTCACAGGAACAGGAAGTGGAATTGCATTAGAATTCTTCAACCTCAATATGTCAGTTTGTGGGATCTTTTTCTCTGTGGACTCTTTGTTTACTCTAGTCACAAAATGGTTTCCATTTCGAAGTCTCACTGCAGTAACACACTTTTTGTATGGATTTATTGTCACTGGTCATCCACTGTTTCAGTGTCTGATGTGTGTTGAGCGTTACCTGGCAGTGGTTCATCCTGTAACCTTTCTGAAGTTCAAACCTCTCAGATATAGAGTGGTCTGCTGCACTCTGGCCTGGATATTTATTTTTGGCTGTAGTTTGTTCTGCATGTTCAGTTTTCTCTCATTTACTGTTTATATATATATATGGTTCTACTCACTGCAGTTTGTCATCTACCTCTCCATCCAGTTGTTTTGTCTTGTGGCTGTTCTCAGAGCTCTGAAGCAGTCAGGACCAGGAGAGAGAGGGAGAGAGAGAAAGGATGAAAACCACATGAAGAGAAGAGCATTTTACATCATTCGAGTAACTACTGCTAGCTTGGTTATCACATATGTTCCGTTTATTATCACTGGATTCCACTCTGTTGCAACACAGAAGAATATTCAGATCGCTTGGTCACTCAGTTATATTTGTTTTACGCTGACTGGTTTTGTTCAGCCTGGACTTTATCTGCACCGGACTGGAAAACTGACCTCCTTTTGTTCTCCAGAGTTCAACAGAAAAATTTTGAAGCATGTTAGCTGATTTAGTGCTTTTTCTGATGGCATTACTGTAAGAATAATTTGTTCTGCTGTGCTAATGTGAGTCAAGTGTAATTTAACATTGATGTATAGGTTTATACATGAAATATTGCATGCATATATTGCTATTTATGATCTGTTTTATAAATCGTAACAAATCACATATTTACAGCATTAAAATTATTAATCTTTGTTTATAAATAAAATTGTTGATTGTTTGTTAACAACATTTGTTTTTACAAATGTATTTGTAATTGTCGAAAGATTAATCAGTGCTGTAGAAGTATTCATATTAACTCATGTAGTTAGTGTTACCCATATTATTATAGCTCCGTTGCCTCTGCCTCGATCTAGTTCTCGTCATGGTGGCAGTCAGGCGGGGGCTACTTCAGGCAGTAGCACAGGCGGTCTGAGGGTAACAGTGATGGCAAACCCTCCAGGGAACCAACCCTTGGGGGACCATCGCTCTTCTTGCACTCCACAACCAGTTGAGCTGCCAATGGAACGTGCTGGGCCCTCTACAAGGAGCGTACCAGCAGTATCCGTTGGCGTTCCTCCTGACGACCGGCTGTCGATCGCTGCATCGGAGGGTGAGCCGGAGCTTTCTGGAGAGGAAGATTTGGCTGCACTGCTGTCCTCCGGGACTGTAGCAATGCCTCAATCGGATCCGGAAACAACGGCTATGCTTTCACAGGCCGCCGTGAGGGTAGGGCTCGAGTGGAGACCTCAAGGTTGGACGATTGGTTCTTCGGGGTGGTCCGCGCTGGTTCTCAGCGCCCCGCCCCGCCCCGCCCCGCCCCGGTGCCATTCTTCCCGGAGGTGCATGAGAGGCTTACCAGGTTGTGGATGGCACCTTTTTCTGCCGGAAACCATCCTGCTAACTCCTTCTCCCTCACCACTTTCGACGGTGGTGCAGCTAGGTGGTATATGGGGGTCAGATTAACTTGATTAACCACTGAACTTGGGGGGACGCCGGGTGAACTGAATCGCATAGCCGAGTCTGATGGTCCGCAGGAACCAGCGAGACGGTATGGGTAGCCAGGTACCTAGACACCACACAAGCTGGACCAGTGGTACTACCGATGTACCCACGGTGGGGCAGCGAGGTGACAGCGAGGTTGCACAGACACTGTGTAAGATCAGGGAGGAAGAGGAGCAGGTCCTGCTCGTGGCGCCTTACTGGCCCACTCGGACTTGGTTCCCGGAACTGATGCTACTTGTGACAGCCCCTCTTTGGCAGATTCCTCTGAGGAAGGATCTACTGACTCAGAGATGGGGCACCCTGTGGCACCCGCGTCCAGACCTTTGGAAACTTAATGTCTGGTCCCTGGACAGGACGCGGAGGTTCTGGGTGACCTACCCCAAGAGGTAGTTGACACCTTCACTTCGGCGAGAGCACCGTCTACGAGACACGCTTACACCTTGAAGTGGAACCTGTTCATCGAATGGTGTTCTTCTCACCGAGAAGACCCGCGTCCAGACCTCTGGAAACTTCATGTCTGGTCCCTGGACAGGATGCGGAGGTTCTAGGTGACCTACCCCAAGAGGTAGTTGACACCTTCACTTCGGCGAGAGCACCGTCTACGAGACACGCTTACACCTTGAAGTGGAGCCTGTTCATCGAATGGTGTTCTTCTCACCGAGAAGACCCCCGGAAATGTCCGATCAGAGTCGTGCTGTCCTTTCTGCAGCAGGGGTTGGAGCGAAGGCTGTCTCCCTCCACCCTTAATGTCTACGTGGCAGCCATTGCTGCCAACCATGACCCCGTGGAAGGGAAGTCGGTGGGGAAGCATGACCTGATCATCAAGTTAGGGGGGCGAGAAGGCTAAATCCTCCACAGCCCCCCACTATACCCTCTTGGGACCTGTCTCTAGTGCTCAGAGCACTACAGCAGGGCCCATTTGAGCCTTTGCAGACAGTCGTGCTGAAGTTTCTGTCAATGAAAACTCTAGCTCACTCTACAAGAAGTGTTGCATCCTCCTGGGCGCTGGCTCGTGGCGCCTCGCTGGCAGATATTTGTAGAGCTGCGGGCTGGGCGACCCCCAACACGTTCGCTAGATTCTATAGCCTTCGTGTGGAGCCGGTATCCTCCTCTGTTCTCACCTCAAACAGCTAGAAGCACTGAGAGGCCCCGGCTTCGGGTCGGCTTGCTAAAACCGCTCCAGAGAGTCCATATCGTAGACCCTGTTGAGCTCCTCCGTCACCTCGGCAGCCAGACGTGGCGGAGCGTCCAGTGCCAGGCTCTCACTTGATGAATCCGTGAGAACCGGTAGAGGGCTGGGTTCCATATGTAGAGACCTAAGTGGATCCCATATGTGTAAAATCCACTGTATAGCCTCAGAGCCCGTGTTTTTCCCGGCAGACTTTCTGCTATTTTCCAAGAGGGTTACAATCACCTATAATCTTCCATATGCTCCTAGATGGTTGTTCATATGTGTAAGTGCTTCCGAAACCTCCTTCGGGAAGGATGGGCTTCCGCAACATTCCAGTTCCAAGTGGAACGGGCACGTTTTCCCATTGTTATCCAGTCTTACTGAGTGGGTAGTGCCATAGCAGCAGTAACTGGTCTCCTTGTGGTAAGCCCCGGCCTACGTCAAAAAGAAGGGGCGCAGGTGACTTCCACAGGACACCGTAAGGGGCAGTATCCGTGGCACTTTAGTAGGGATCCAAATTCGTCGGTCACCGGCGTGACGTCGAGAGTGACCGACTGAGAGGGTACGGAGACGTCACGTCGCCACGGCTGCTGTACCACCGCTGAGCGGCCGGGTCACCGGCTCGGCTCCTCAGCGAAAACCTGAATATGCACTGCACCGGCTGCCTACGTATACTCACGTTGTGATCAGCGGCAGATGGATGCAATAATCGCATGCCAATGTGCATTGGCTCATTTAGTTTACACTCGAAGTAGATTGGTCTCTCTAAGCGAGCTCCCAATTCGTCGGTCACCAACATGACGTCTCTGTTCCCTCCTTCAGGGAACGAGGGTTACATACATATCCGAGACATTTCCACTGATAAAGGAATGATATGGGGGGAACAACAATACAGTAAACACTAGAGTCACTGCAGCTGGAACTAATTACTTAATTCCAGGGCAACAATCATGCAAAGGTTGAAAATAATAGTTATAATAATATAAAAAATAATCTTATCCCAAACCTTAAGTATGACTACATGTAAAGCATCAGAATAAATGTATGGAAATGTCAGTACGTTGTTCACTACAATGTGTAGTTACACTTATTTAACGTTTTAAACCATAATTGTAATTTTATTTCCCTAATTTTTTTTTTTTAACTGACCACCAAGATAAGTCATTTAATTATTCATGTAAAATGACTTACAGAACTGTCACTTTTTTGTTCTGTCACACCTTTTGTGCATGTAGGGGCCCCAAACAACAAGCGCTACTTACACTGCTCAAAACTTGCGTTTGAATAATCAGTGGCAAATCCTTTAAATATGAAAGTGTACTTACAGGCTATGAGTCAGCATTATTTGTCAGAACACCGGCATTGTAGGTTACTCTCCCAGGAAACAGTCCTCGTCCTCCGTAAAATGCGTTGCTCACATCTGAATATTTGGGTTGAACTGTTCTTGAACAGTGTTGTAAATACAACTTAACCACTGATTTCTAGTTGTGTCCTCTTTTGGAAGGCCAAACGAAGTAGTTTCGCTTTCATAACGAAACACACAGCGTCTCCACGTCATGGCGGCGGCGACAACAATACTAGAGTGAGAATCAAAGTTACAACTTCTTTATTTGCGTGAACATTTGGGCGGTGTTATGCAAATCTTCCCACACAGTGACGTAGACATGTGGGGGCGTGTTTAAACGAGGCGTTTTAGGAGGGCGTGGACAAGTCTTAACTTTTATAAAGAATATCTCTTTGGGTGTGAGACTTTAGTCTTTGCAACTTTAGGGATCTTATCTATTCACGAACAGCTTGTAACACTCCAAAGATAAAGAAAAACTTGAAATCGCATCATATGACCCCTTTAAACTAGGTTTTACCCATTTGTCAGCAAGTTATTTTTGTAAGAACCACCCATTAGCTAAACGCCGAACGCCAGCGGTGTGTTTTAGTTGTGCACATAGTGCAGTGTGAGTACCAATAATAAACAAAATAATCAGTGTGATACTATTATATATATATAAAAAAAGTATAAAATAAAAATAGTTTTTTATAGTACATTTAAAAATACAATGCTAATAGGAACTTTTTAAAATTAATTTTCATAATTTTCAAACCTAAAATCAGCAAGCTTTTATTTTGGTGGGTTGCCAAAATAGTATATGTGCTACAGTGTTTTAGCGTTGTAGAGAGAAACGCGTCAGTGAATGAAATGTCAGTTTTGCATTTGCTCTGAAACTGGCAGCAAATTCATTTGCAGATTTATGCATTCAGTTTGCATGGAAATCTTATACAGTATTACAGTTAGTCGATCTAAAACAGTGATTGTGCATTAACAGCTGTCGACCATGTCGGTAAGCAAATCAAAAGGTCCCACATGATGTGCCACATGCTCCATTCATTGGAGCTTCAGTTTGACCCATCCTGGACACAGATTTGAGGTAACATAGTCTCCACATCTGCTAGTCATAATGATTTCAGGAGAGTTCAGAATAAATCATATACAACATTTTATTTGTCAGGTGAGATGTATCATGCTAATTATGTAAACAATAAGTATCCGATTTGGAAATGATAAATTCATAACATCAATTGCTCAAAGATGAATTTAAGTGTCAGAGATGCATACATGAATCCTGACAGCAAAGAGACACACAGCTGCATGTGAGTGTTCTGGATGCAGAGCTCCAGAGACTCACACACACTGTGCGGGGAGGTTCTGGTTGCAGCATCCCGATTACTATTTTGCCACTTACCCTTAAATACACAGACCAGAACAAAGAAATCTTCAACTCCTAAGTTGTAAAAACACAGAAGACTTTTTGGTTGGTCAGGATCCCACGACCAAAGTGTCTGGCCAGAGACAGGAAAACATTCTCATCAGAGACCTTGTTAGAGGCACACCCCTCAATTCGACGAAGGATTTTCAGAAAGATTGAAACTAAAACACAATGCTGTGCGACTGTAATGTTCCACCACACAAGTGTAACTTTTTATTATGTGGTCACTTGCTTTGTCTGTTAATACAGATCGTTTGATATGTACTGAGTATTTATGTGTTTTTATTCTAAATCACAGCAGCGTCCATCTTTGAAGGATGTAGGCTGTCAAACATACACAACTGTTAGTCAAGTGGGTGTTTACTTCCGAGTCTAAAATCCTCCCTGCCTATTCAAACAGAGCTTATGCATATAGAATTGTTTTTGTAAATTTAATTTGATGCGGACACCGAAATGGGATGTCTCGTTTTTGCAAGAGGGTCTAGCTGCAGCCTTGCACTTGCACTCTCAGACGTGCATTCTCAGGCTTGCATTCTCAGACACTTGCGCTTCCGCTAGCGACGTCACTTTCAGTCTTTTTTTTGACTCTGGGCCAGGTTTTGTGTGTGTCTTTGCTCCCTATGTGCTCGTGTTTTGAATTCATTGTCCCAGGTGTTTCCTATGTGGATTGTCTTATGAGTTCCAGGTGTCCCGTGTACTACCACCAGTCTGACGGTCATGTCAGATTTTTGCCTGATATTTTTTTAGTGGTTATGGTATGATTAAAACTCGATTCAATTAAAAATTAGTAACGTTTTGTTTTTAATCGAAATTACACATCACATTTTATGTCACTTTTGAACAGTCTTTTGTTTTCCTTTTTCTCCCCTGTTTGTCTCCGCGGTACGAAGACCGCCCTTCTGTGAAGCGTGCCGGCCGCGCCGTTGTCAAGCGCCAGCCGGGGCTTTTTCCAGCCCGCTGACCGGGCTGATGTAAAGCCCGTCAGCGGGGGCTATTTCCAGCCCGCTGGCCTCGCCAAAGACAAGCCCACCGGACGCTCAGAACCAACCCGTACCTATGTCAAGCCCACCAGCCAGGGCTATCTCCAGCCCGCTGACCAGGCCGATGGCAGGCCTGTCAGCCGGGGCTATCTCCAGCCCGCTGTCCACGCATATGGCAAGCCCACCGGACATTAATGTGGCAAGCCCCCCAGCGGTTCCTATGTCAAGCCCGCCAGCCAGGGCTATCTCCAGCCCGCTGGCCAGGCCGATGGGAGGCCTGTCAGCCGGGGCTATCTCCAGCCCGCTGGCCACGCATATGGCAAGCCCACCGGACATTAATGTGGCAAGCCCTCCAGACATTCAACACAAGTTCGCCGACCACGCCTTTTCCCCCCGATCCAGAAGAGGAGACTAGGGGCGAGGAGAAGGGTGTCGGCTTCAGCCCCAGAGCTCGGTCCAGTGTCGGCTCCTACCCCAGAGCTCGCTCCAGTGTTGGCCCAGAACACGCCTTTTCCCCCCGATCCAGAAGAGGAGACTAGGGGCGAGGAGAAGGGTGTCGGCTTCAGCCCCAGAGCTCGGTCCAGTGTCGGCTCCTACCCCAGAGCTCGCTCCAGTGTTGGCCCAGAACACGCCTTTTCCCCCCGATCCAGAAGTGGAGACTAGGGGTGAGGATAAGGGTGTCGGCTTCAGCCCCAGAGCTCGCTCCAGTGTCGGCCCAGGCCCCTGAGTTCGCTCCAGTGTGGACCCAGACCCCGCCTGTTCCCCTGATCCAGAAGAGGATGCTAGGGGTGAGGAGAAGCGTGTCGGCTGTGGCCCCAGAGTTCGTTCCAGTGTCAGTCCTGTTCCCGAGTATAGCCCAGGAAGGGCTCCTGATCTCGAGTTAAGCCCAGGAAGGGCTCCCGATCCCGGGTTCAGCCCAGGAAGGGCTCAGGCCTACATCGATGTTTCCTGTCGGCTCATTTTTTGAGTGGACTTTGCTGTTCCGATGAGCATGAACGATATACGAGTGGAGCGACTGAGCGCATAGAGCGGGATAATGTGCAGAGCGTTACACCATATGAAAGTGAAACCTGAGCGGTGAACTCATTTTCGGCAGCCGAAATTTCGGTGCATCTCTAATTATTGGCGACATCAGAAATGGATATTATATAATAGATGCTTTTTGGAACATTTTAGCAATTTAAAAATATAAAAAAAAGATTTTTTACACGGCACCCCTGCTCTCGACAGACGGCACCCCGGTTGGGAAACACTGATCTATCGTTCTATCATTCTGTCATTCTATAGTTCTATCATTCTATCTGTCATTCTTTGTGTACTCACCACAGCTTCTTGTCTCCATTGGCAACACGCACGATTTGTGTCGATTGCAAGTGACGTCGCAGGTAGCGGAGAGTGCAAGTGGCGATTGCAAGTGACATTGTAATTTAGTTTCTTTTTTCTTGTCTTCACCACCTGGCTACTGTTGTAAAATGTTGAGAGATTCAAACAAAAAGTAATAAAAAATAGAACAAAATAAAAAAATAAAGCCTGCAAGTGACGTCGCTAGCGGAAGCGCAAGTGTCTGAGAATGCACGTCTGAGAGTACAAGTGCGAGGCTGCAGCCAGACCCTTCTCCGTTTTTGACGCATGTGTGAGGGAAATGGCCTGTACATTTAATAACCCATGCATGATAAAAGACATACTTTTGCATCTGCGGCTTGAATGTGTTCAGTTTGCTTTCAGAAGTTGAGTATCATGGCCTTTAAAATGCATTATTTCCACTTATTGTTTGCATAGCAGATGTAGGCTACTGTGTGATGGTGAGAATATAAAATCATGTTCTTATGACAGCTGTGAAGCCCGAGCATTGAGACATTCACTCTTCACAAACTCCTCTTTTAATTTCCGATCATTTTCTTCTGTTGTGCTGGGTGATATATAACAATTACATTGTTGTTACCAGTCATACTATATGAGTTATGGGAAGGTTAGATGGATTGGTTATTGTATAAAAGGGTCTGAGTTCTGTTTTTGTCATTGAAGGTGATTTATTTGATGTGCAGTAATTTACTTGAAACCTAATACATTGTTTTAATTATTACAATTGTAGTTTGCATTTATTTTACCCTCAAATGTTATCTTCACAACTGTAACATTATTTGCACTTCTCTCTTCAGATCATGATTGCAATATTCATTTGTTTACTTTTTTGTTTACTTTTTAGATGAGGAAGACATGAATAACTCATCTAAAAATTCACGCAGTGAATTTCACCATACATGAAGTATCTGCCAACCTCACAATATTTATATTTAATGAAACTGGCATCCTATAACTGCATGTTTTTGGCTTCAGCTTGATGATTGGTCTTTCTACACACTCCTATATGATCAGGCTCATCATCACAGGAAGAGGAACTGGAGTTCCATCAGACTTCTTCATCTTCGATCTCTCTGTTTGTGGGCTCTTTTTCCTTAGATCACACCAGCAATCATTCCTTTGTTCTTCTGGTTCTGGTTGGAGAAGATAAACATGGAATAAGTTGACCAGATTTCTTAAATTAAATGACTGGGGACATTTTTGACTTTTTGAATGTTTTGTTATGTTTATGCTTGCAAATGACTCTTACTATACTTAATTAGGCTTAATATTTAGTATTTTCGGCTCATTTTAAGCACAGCGTATGCGTTTTTTCTGCAAATGTAATTGTTGCAGGTGTAATTGTTTAGTACTGCATTGTAACTGCTGAACTTTTAGGGACATTTAAAATTGTGTGCAATTTATTGTAATTTAACATAAATAGTTGGAATGTTACAACCTTGAAAGTGATGTATCTTTTAATAATTGATGTTAATAGCACTATGCTCTCCCAAGTAGGTTAAGTTCTTCATGAAATAGTGGTAAGCGACAAAGTAGAGTCAGTGTAGTTTGCATTACTAAATAATTACTACACCACTGCTCCGATAACCAAAAGTTTTGAATGTGCTGTAAAACAGGGAGATTATGAATCATTATGCTGTTGTTGTTTAGTGTTACCAAGTGTAAGTGTAATTTAGCTTTATCATTAGACACAGACAAACAAAAATGCTAATAAACAGTGTATTACTACTATTTCACTTCTTTTGATGCACTGAGTAGCCATATTGAATTAGGGAGGCGGGACTGTTGGAGTTCCACAGAGTTTCCGAGTTTGATAATCTGACTTGAGGGACAGTTCCAGTCAGGAGTTCCAACTGGGAACTTTGAATTTCCAAATTTTCGTACAAATGGAACACACCATTGGGGTTTCCGTCCATTTTAAAACCAATTAACCATCATTATATATTATCAAGTTAGAAGTTAGAAGTTTCTAAAAGTTATTTGATTATCCGTGTAAAGTGACATGGCAAACTGTCCCGTTTGTGTTTTGCCGCACTTTCTGTGCATATTACATGTGTAATGTTGCGTGATTGATTTGAATGTATTTTCATATACAGTATGTACATTTGTTTGCAGGAAGTTAATGTCCTGTACATTAAATAACCTGTGCATGATGAAAGATGTACTTTTGCATCTGTGGCTTGAATGCATTCCTTTTGTCTTTTGAAGTTACCATTAAATGTTACCACAAAATTGAGTATTATAAAATTAATTATTTCTACTTATTGTTTGCATAGCTGATGTACTGTGTGATGGTTAGAGTTTCCATTAAAATGTACCATTAAATGGAACCACAAAATCAAAATTAAGTGTAATAAAATGCATTATTTCCACTTATTGTTTGCATAGCAGATGGTGAGAATATAAAATCATGCACAATTACTTGTGACAGCTGTGAAATCTGAGCATTGAGACTCCAATTCAGATCATTTTCTTCTGTTGTGCTGTGTGATATATAACAATAACATTGCTGTTATAAGTCATATTTTAGGAGTTATGGGAAGGTTAGATGAATTGGTTATTGTATAAAAAAGTGTCTTGAGTTCTGATTTTGTTATCGAAGGTGTTTTACTTGAGGCAATTTAAACCCAATTTATTGTTGTAATTAAGGATTTTGAGGGATTTTGTCTTGAAATGCAATTTCAATTCTGTTTTAGTCTGCATTATTTTAACTTCACAACTGGTTGTGGTTTAACTGCTGTGCATACAGTCTGACTAACATTAACCTTGGTATTTGCACTTCTCTCTTTAGATCACAATTGCAATATTTATTTATTTGTTTATTTTGTAGTGAGAAGATAGACGAGGAAGACATGAGTAACTCTGCAGTGAACTTCACCGTAGATGAAGCATCCACCAACCTCACAACATTTATATTTAATGAAATTGACATCCTAGATTTGAATATGTTAGGCTTCAGTTTCTTGTATGGTCTTCTTACAAACACCTATGTGATCTGTCTCATCATCACCGGAGCAGGAAGTGGAGTTGCATCAGAGTTCTTCATCCTCAATCTCTCTGTTTGTGGGTTGTTTTTCTCTGTGTACTCTTTGCTAAGTTTTTGCACAAAATTTTTTGTGTTTCCAAGTCTTGTATCATCATCTAACTTTATGTCAGGAGGCGCCATCACTGGTCATCCTCTGTTTCAGTGTCTGATGTGTGTTGAGCGTTATTTAGCAGTGGTTCATCCTGTCACCTTTCTGAAGTACAAACCTCTCAGATATAGAGTTATCTGCTGCAATGTGGCCTGGATAATCACTCTTGGTTCCTGTTTAATCTACATGCATAGTTTTCTTATATTTACTCAATATATATATATATATGCTGTTCCTCTCGATGCAATTTCTGCTCTTCCTCTCCATTCAGATGTTCTGTTGTTTAGCTGTTCTTAGAGCTCTGAAGCAGTCAGGACCAGGAGAGAAAGGGGGAGAGAAAGTAGAAGAAAACCACATGAAGAGAAGAGCATTTTATCATTCTAATGACTACTGTGAACACGGTTATCACATATGCTCCATTAACTATAACCGCATTGGTATTTATTGTGACAGAGCACTTCCTTCTGATTCTCTGGTCAGTTGGTTGTGGTTTTTTTATGCTAGCTGGATTTTTACTACCGGTTCTTTATCTGCGTAGAATAGGAAAACTCTCCTGCCTCAGCTTCTGTAACATTTTGAGTTAATGTATCATTATCCTTTTATCAAAATGTAAATGTGCACCTTGAATGTAATGTTTGGTCACTTTGGATCAAAGCTTCTGCCAAATGCATAAATGTCAATTATATAATGTGGTATAATTTGGGTATTGCCTAAAATTATTAAAATTTCCTTCATTTATGTGTAATTTTGCCTTTAGATATCTTTCCATAGGTCACAACTGCAACATTGTTCCTTTGTTCTTCTGGTTCTTGTTGGTGAAGATAAACATAGAACTAATGAAGAACTTCACTGAACCTTATTCTTCTGCCAACATCACATTATCTTCATGTTGGCAAACAGGCATATTAGAAATTTTGATACTGACCTTCAGCTTCATATACGGTCTTCCTACACACTCCTGTGTTATATGGCTCATCATTCCAGGAACAGGATGGGAATTGCATTGGAATTCATTGGATTATTTTTTTTTTCTCTCTGTGGACTCTTTGTTCACATAAGTGACAGAATGGTTTCCATTTCCAAGTCTCACAGCATTGTCACAATTTATCTTTGGACTTATTGTCACTGGTCGTCCTCTGTTTCAGTGTCTGATGTGTGTTGAGCGTTACCTGGCAGTGGTTCAGCCAGTCACCTTTCTGAAGTTCAAACCTCTCAGATATAGAGTGATCTGCTGCACTGTGTTCAGGATATTTATTTTTGGCTCTTGTTTGTTCTTCATATTCAGTTTTATCTCATTTACAGTTTATATATGTATGGTCCTACTCAAAGCAATTTCTGCTCTTCTTCTTCATTCAGCTGTTTTGTCTCGAGTAATATAAAAACTTTTGTTAATCATTTCAGCATAATAAGTTGCATATAATTTATTATTAGAGCTATTATCTTATTTAGTGTTTTTTCATGTGACGTTATGAATCATTTTCAGTTGTTTAGCGTTAAAAAGTACACGTAATTTAGACTTATCATTGGTGTTTAGGTGTATACATTACAGTGTACTTTATTATATTTCATGCATATTGCTTTTCATTATATTCTGTTTAATAAATAAATAGTAACAGCTCATTTTTGAATTGTTTTGTGACAATGCCATATTTCTAACCTTTTACAATTATGTCTCATTTCTTGACAATAATTAATGTATCAGCTAACATGAACTAACAATGGGCAATATATTTTCATAGCGTTTATTTGTCTTTGTTAATGTGAGATCATAAAAAAACAAGATTGATTCTTAGGATTTGAGAGTCGATCGGAAAAATGAGAAATTGGTTATTTTTGACCCAGCTAGTAGTTAACAATTGTTAACAAATGAGACATTTCCATCTTTCCATTTATAACATGCAGAGCAAGGAAGGCAAGTGGAGATGAAGATCGAATTGCAAGTGGTTTAATGAAACAAACAAGGAACAAAAACCTGAGACTGTGCAAATACGCGGGAAAGACATCCACATAGACATACAAGCAGGAAATGCAGATATACGTGTCCATTGATAGCAGTACCAATTGATAATCAACATAATCACATAAAAAAGCAGCATTTTGCACAGATAATGCTGAAGTATCGTGTCCTTGTGTCCACCAGTAAGGAGTTTCACCTTCTCAGTAAAGTACAATCAAGGTATGTTGCTGAATTATAAGAATTGTATAAAATGGAGTGAGTTTGTCATCTGACCAATCTGAAGGATTTCTGAGATATAATGAACTTGTAGAGACTCTTAATGTATTTTCAACACAAGGAAGACAAGAGTGTAATAAAAGGCATTCTATCAATAATAATTAAAATGAGAGCAACTAACAAGTACTAAACGGATACCATGCATGGAAAGCAAAGTGCATGAAATTAATAAATGAAAGTGAGATGGATGTTACTATGGCAGAGTTATATTAAGATAAACTGTTGTTTCTCCGAGACTAATAAAGAAAACCTTATTATGAATTCAAACAGATCAACTGAATGATTATTAACTGACATCATCCATACAAAAATCTAATGCAGAGAAAACAATACTGACAATGCATTGCACGCTAATGCCAAGGGGTTTGGTAAAGTGATATCAAGTTCTGTTTGGTGAAGTGATGAGTTTGATGGCAGCTACATCTTGGTTTTGTTGGGCTGTGTGACAGAGGAGCATGTTTTCAGTATTTTGAACAAGGTATTTTTTTAAATGGAAGGTTATTGAAAGCAGGTGGTTATTCAGGGGTGTAACTGACATTACAGCTGAACCTAACTCAGCTGAACCTAAATGACATTTGTGAACATTTTATTTGATGATGTCACAGAGTATTGGCATATCAGGGTTTCAGGATGCATCCCAGATATTAAACATGCATGTTTCATGTCATTAACACATCAGCTTGGAAAGCAGAAAATCCAGCTATACAGTAAGTGACTATAGATATAACTTTATCTGAATTTTTTAAATTTATTTATCATTACTATTATTATTAATTTCTTTTTTTTTTTTTTATAAAGCATGACTCATACCGTCTTTACAGACGACAGACCAGAGATAAAGACTTGGTTATTGTTGCTCGTTTTGGTCAAATAATTTGATATTAAATTATATTCAGAACAGGGGATGCTGATATATACTGAAAATAGAACTTTATGATAATTCATTTAGAGTAATTTTAATGATGTTATTCTTGTGGGATTACAATTGTATCTCTGATTCATAGATCACAGAAGAGCAAGAGATGAACATCTCCAGTGAGGTCTTCCCCACTGATGGATCTAATTTCTCTCATAACATTTTCCTAATATTACTGAAGTGGAAAATGATATTTTGATAGCCTATATCTAAGTCTCAGATTTCACATTTACAGCTGGTTCAAAATGCAAGAGATGTTGAAAATCAGTTAAAGTAACTCCCCTTCTGAAATCCTTACAGACATCCATTTCAGAATCGATCTTAAAATAACCCTATAATCTCTCTGTAAGTCTAATATCTGAGGAGCAAAAATGTCTCAGTTTCAAGAATACAACTTACGAATGGAGGGAACAGAGCCTTTGCAATTGCTTGACCTAAATCATGGAACACTTATTTTCTTCTGCTTATAATTCATTGTGATGTGTTATGCTTTATTGTTTGTTTTATGCTCAGTTTTTGTCTTTGTACTGTACAGCATTTTGGTCAGCCTTGTTGCTGTTTTTAAATGTGCTTTAGAAATAAATTGACTTGAAATTGGGAGCTTTGCCATTTTATAAATGTTGATGAAAGATGAAGTCATTCATCTTTTTTTGTTTATTTATTTTATTATTTTTATTTGTATATTTGTACAAATCTGCCGTCTCATAATAGCTCCATTATATAACAGCTGGTGCTTTAAAACAAATATAATGTAACTTAGTGTATGTGCATGTCATTTTTCAATGCTTGAGAATTCATGTCTGGTAAATAAGTGCAAGTTTCATCACATTAACCGATCAACTTGGAAGGCAGACAATCCAGCTATGTTATTTTCTATTCATTTAAAACAACTTTTGAATAACATTTTTTTACTTTGTTATCAACTGCACAGGACAGAGGTAAAATTGTATTATTTAAAGTAGTTTTGATCAGGTTTACTCTGTACAGTTCCAGAATATTCTGGTGGACTAACACTTGTATCTCATTCATAGATCACAGTTCTGATGAACATCTCCAGTGAGATTTCCTCCAATGATGAATCAAACTCTTCTGATTACATATTTTACAACAGCACTGAGAGGGAAATTGGTTTGGCAAAGATCACTGTGAATACTATCATTGTTCTGCTGGGTTTTCCTATCAGCGCGTCCGGTATTGTTCATGTCATTATGTATAGCGTGAGTGTTCCATGTTCCGTTGTGTCAATTAAACCCAGTTGGATTGATGTACTCCTCGTCTCTCTCCGTTCCTTGCTCCTCAGTCCGCTCAGCAGTGCACCCGTGACAATTATCAGCTATAAAGTTCAAAATATTTGGATAGCTGTAAATATTTTAGATGGATTCGTTCTGACTGGTCGTCCTCTGTTTCAGTGTCTGATCTGTGTTGAGCGTTACCTGGCAGTGGTTCATCCTGTAACCTTTCTGAAGTACAAACCTCTCAGATATAACGTGATCTGCTGTGTTATTACCTGGGTGGCTAGTTTTGTTTCCGGTGGGATCAGTATTATTACTGTGTTCTTGTTCCTGCTTGATTTGTATTATATTTGCATTATGGCACAGTTCTCCCTCTCCTTCTCCATCCAGTTGTTTTGTCTTGTGGCTGTTCTCAGAGCTCTGAAGCAGTCAGGACCAGGAGAGAGAGGGAGAGAGAGAAACGAGGAAAACCACATGAAGAGAAGAGCGTTTTACATCATTCTAATAACTGCTGTGATCATGCTAATTCAATTTTTCCCTATATGATTTTATTAACTCTTTCTGCATTAGTGGATAATGAAGAAACAATATTGTCTATTGTTTTTTTGTTTGTTTGTTTTACTTCAGCTGGTTTGATGCAGCCTCTTCTCTTTTTCTATCGGTTGGGGAAACTGCCCTTCATTAAATGTCAATAATTCAACTTTAAATGTCATTATGATGTCTAATATCCATTTTCTGTTGTCCAACTACATTGTCAAAATAAGAGGTTATACACCTAGTATAGCTATTGATTTTTGATGCTACAAAAACGCTCTGTATTTATATATTTATTTTTATTTTTTTTGTAATGTAGCAGTTTTGTTTATGTTTATTAAGTTCATTTCAATTACTAACTCATATGCAAATAAAGCACATTTAAATCTGAGGACAAGAAGTTATTTCTCTCTCATCTTTTAACTGTTGATTATTCTAGGTATTTTAGGACTTTGTTCTGGGTTGAGATGTAGAGCCTGACATTTAAAAATATAGTAATATAGTAAAAGTTTCGTATGACGTGTGCATGATTTTAATTATTTGATACAGTTTCATGATTTCTGAGACAAGCCAAAGTGTTCCTGCTGTACTGAGGAAAGTGTTCAAATTATGATATTTCTTTGGTGTCATACTTTTAATATTTTATGTTAAAAATAAGATTTCTTCTCCTTCAGCGACGACCAAGTTATTCACTGATCTACGAGACTCAAAGCCTCTCGCCGTAGAATCGCCTTCACAGCGGAACAAGCTGAACCAGCGACCCTCTGCTTGGCTGATTCGCCGCTTCTCCTCCGCCTTCAGCGTCGCAGCAGCAGCGGTCCCAGCTGATCCCCTGCCACAATCCAGCGAGCCTAAAAGAGCTTATTTCTAAGAGGTAAGTTCTAAAAGAGCTAAATTTCTAGCAACGTTGTTGCAAATGTCGTGCTGCGAGTGTGGCTCATGCACGGAATCTTGCACGAAGCATAAGGGCAGTGAGTGCGTCGCCTGTCTGGGCAGCCCCCACGCAGAGACTGCACTTCACTGAGACTGAGTCTCGCTCTTCTCCACTCGCGGACCGCCTTCATTGAAGGCAGCCCCACTCTTCCGTTTCTCCTTTCTCAGCAAGCCTCGAGAGAGAAACAGCGGAGTCAGGGAACTAAGCAACCGGTCTGAGCGATCGCATGCCGGCACTGTACCCACGCGCTCACTCTCCCCGCTGCACTTTGATCCGCCGCAGAAGGGCAGTGAACTGCGCGCTCACTGAGACAGAACGCTCACTCAGAGCATGAGTCTCGCTCTTCTCCGCTCGCGAACCGCCTTCAATGAGGCAGCCCCGCTCTCCCATTTCTACTCTCTCACAGAGCCTGCGTGCTCGCTCTCCCCGCTGCGCTTCGATCCATCTCTTACACATGAAGATCAGCGCCCCTCATTACATCGAGTGGCTCTATCTTCCTAGGTGGATTGAAGCAGAACGCTGTCACTGACAGCTTCGAATTTGTGTGTGTGTCGCTATGGCTGCGCTCACAGAGACGGGCTGCTTTTACCACAAAAACAGCATGTCTGCCCCTGTTCGTTCGCGGAAGGCGGCCCCGCCTCCCCGCTCTCCTGTTTCTCAACGAAGGTTGTCTCGACAGACACTTCCAACACGGGTGTGCCGGGCAGGTTGAACCAAGGAGCAGACATGCTATCCCGGAGCAACATCCCTCAGAAGAGTGGATGCTCCACCCACATATGGTTCAAAGAACCTGGGAGATCTTCGGCAAGGCAGAGGTCGACCTCTTTGCCTCAGATGGCAACTCTCACTGCCCAATTTACTTTTCAAAGGACAGGAATGTGTTGGCCCACAACTGTCCCAACCTCCTCCTTTACACTTTTCCCCCGATCGCCCTGATCCCACAGGTAATCAGACGAATCAGGGAACAGAAACACAAGGTTCTGTTGGTGGCCCCACTCTGGAGGAACCAGCACTGGTTCTCAGAGCTGTCTCGGCTGCTCTCAGCAGTCCCGTGGTCCATTTCCCTGAGATGAGACCTCCTCTCTCAGGCGAACAGAACGATATGGCACCCCCAGCCCGAGCGGTGGGCTCTGCACATCTGGCCTCTCGATGGGAGCCTGCGGACCTCCCAGAGAGCATGCTAAATACAATATCTAAGGCTAGAGCACCCTCTACAAGGTGGCTCTATGCCCTTAAATGGTCTGTCTTCTCCGCCTGGTGTATGGCCCGCGGCGCAGACCCATTTTCCTGCGACATATCTCTGATATTGTCCTTCCTGCAAGAGCTGTTGGATAAGGGTCGTTCTCCCTCCACGCTCAAGGTCTATGTAGCAGCCATAGCAGCCTCACATGCTCCCATAGCTGGCCAGTCGGTGGGCAGAAACAACCGAGTTGTTCGCTTTTTGAAGGGGTCTAGGAGGCTCAACCTGCCTTGCCCTGTCACCGTCCCTACATGGGACCTGCCCACGGTGTTGAGGGCTCCATATGGGAGATCTGCAGGTGCTCTCGGTGAGCACCACCTGCCTCGAATTCGGGCCCAACGACTCCAAGGTCGTCCTGAAGCCGAGGCATGGTTATGTACCTAAAGTGCTCTCGACTCCGTTCAGAGCACAGGTAATAGCTCTTTCGGCGCTTTCTCCTTCGGAGCAGGACCAAGAGCTGAATTTACTCTGCCCCATCAGGGCATTGAGAATATTTATTGAGCGTTCTGCCCCATTCAGGCAGTCAGAACAGTTTTTTGTATGCTTTGGTGTCCGCACCAGAGGGTCTCCGGTCACGAAGCAGAGACTTTCCAAATGTGGGATTACAGCAATTATAGTACTTACATGGAGTGTAGCAGCAGTATCATAGAATTCAGATCACGTTATTAGCGAATTGTTAATTGCAGTATGAATAGCAAATCAGTCAAATTATTAGTTGTTTATAGCAGCGGCAGCAGGAAATATCTGGTTGCAACTTGCATGAAATTTCAGTGATAACACATGGGGTAAGTAACTCTTTTAAATTGAAATAGGCTTTTATAACTTTGTTTATTTACCAGGGCGTACAGAGATTTTGTGAACTCTTCAAAGCAAAATAGGCATTATTTGTTTGCGTTTCATTGTTTAATAAAGACGCTTATAGTAATTCTAAGTACTTTTGTGCAGCTGTAGCAGCAGTATGCATAGCTATTCAGATCGCAATTTTTAGCTAATATAATAGCAGCAGAATGGCATAGCAAATTCAGATGCATGTTAGAAATAATATTAGCAGCAGTCTGCATAGCAACCAATTATTATTGCTAATATAGCGGGGGCAGTAGAAAGTACTTTAGTTGCATGAAATGTCAGCGATAATGCTTGGATGAGCTACAGCAATTCTAGTACTTTCACAGAGTGCAGCAGCAGTATCCATAGAATTTCAGATTGCGTTATTAGTTATTAGTTATTAATAGCAATATGCATAGCAAATCAAATTATGCATTTAGTTGCGGCAGCAGTAGGTAGACTGTAGTTTACATTTACATTCTTATTTAATAATTTTGCAGACGCTTTTATCCAAAGCGACTTACAATTGCTGAAGTTTCAGTGACTTAAAATGGATGGTACGTGAACTCTTCAAGCAAATAGGCATCATTTGCGTTTCGTTTATTTATAAGGGGCTCATAGCAATTCTAAGTACCTTTGTGCAGCTGTAGCAGCAGTATGCATAGTATTCAGGTCGCATGTAGCAAATTTGTGAATTGTAATAGCAGCTGCACGCATGGCAAAATTCAGACGCAACGTTAGAAATATTAGCAGCAGTCTGCATGACAATCCAATTATCATTGTTGCTAATATAGCAGCGGCAGCATAAAGTACATTTAGTTGCATGAAATTTCAGTGATAAGATAACACTTGTATGGTAGTGAACTTTTTAGGTGAAATAGGCATTTTATTACTTTGCTATTCAGTTCAACAGGGTTTATAGAACTCTTCAAAGCGACATAGGCATTATTTGGTTGTTTGGTTATTTAATAAAGGGGCAGTAGCAATTCTGAGTACTTTTGTGCAGCAGTATGCATAGTTATTCAGATCGCAATGTTAGCTAATTGTATACCATGCATAGCAAATTCAGATGCAAAGTTATTCTCAGCAGTTCAGTCTCTTGTGCAGTAGCAGTAGCTTGCATAGGCATTCAGTCATCGAGATTTTCTCAGCAGCAGCATGCACAGAATTTCTATGTTGTGAATTTTATTAATTTAGACACAATTAATATAAAAGCAGACAACTGCATTTAAATAAAGTCACTGTAGTGTCTTGCTTAAGGCCATCTTGGTCAAAGGTAAGTATTTCCACTGCAGTAACGTTGATGAACGTTAATTGAGAGAAAAAAAATTACAATTCTTGAATGACAAATTTAAAACTATTTGCTCAGGCTGCCCGAGCCTGAGTCAGGTGGATGCAGGGGGTTACTTCATCTATCAGCCTACAGTGGGATTCCTGTTTGTTAATGACACACACAGTGCGCATTTCTACCTAGGTAAGTTTGAGTTATTGGCTCAGACACACATAGTTATTTAGGTCATTAATTAAATAAACCTATGGGTACAGCACCCAGGTTCACATTGTAAAGACACTAGTTAATTTATCTGGGCTCCATTAGCCCAGAAACACATTTAACTCAGGTCACTAGTTTAAGCTATCTGGTCAACCGATCAGGTACAGACAGCAATAGTTCACTAGCGTTAAGCCATTCGGCAAAGCCGGCCCAGGCTCACAGAGATAGCAAACACACGGTCTCTCGGCTCTCTGGAGCAGCAGCAGTACATATGTCTTCGCAAACAAGACCAAATACATTAACATTGTCATATCCATCACCATGCTAAAATGTTCCGAGAGTTGTCATGATTTAAATATATAGTTCAGTCATGAAAATCTAGATGGCGCAGGCTGACGGGGTGTTAACGTAACTGATGATATTCAGAGAGTTAAATGACTTGGCACAAGCTGATTGGTTCATGCTGCATATGCAGCCAATGAGCTTGCTGCCTTGCATTTATATGGCTGGCTAGCATTCACTTGAGATTCCTGCGGCGTGCTTTCAGAGTTCTCTGAAACCCTCCACCTTCCCAAGCTCCACCTGTATAGATCTGCTACGGGGGTTATTTTATATGCTATTTGTGCAGCAGCAGTATGTCTTAAATACTCACGGGCCATATGCGCCATATGCATTGGCAGTAGCAAGTTCCCGTACTTGCTTGCAGCAACAGCAATAATCTACAACTACAGCAATAACAGCAGCAGCAATTCAGCAGCAGCGTAGCAGATCTGTTCCGCCAAGACCAAATACATTAACCTTGTCATATCCATCACCATGCTAAAATGTTCTGAGCGTTATATATATAACTGTAGTATATTTTTTTTAGTTCAGCAAGTAGCTCTTTTTAGTTCTGATACTCTCACCCATTGGCTTTGTTTGTTTTACTTTTGCTGGTTTGGTCCAGCCGCTTTTCTTTTTTTAAGAAATGTTACAAGATAACAAGAAATCATCTAAGATTTGCTCACAAAATTAGGTATATTGTTACGTAATTGTCACGGTTGCACTACTGTGAGGAGTGCGGAACGAGGAACAAAGGAGACCAGGAGTAAATCAATCGAGAGATTTTAATGAATACAAGGTAACACAGAAAACACACGTAGCACTCGGACGAACATTCAATACCGGACAACCAACTCAGAAAAGAAAACACTTTAAATACACGACATGACGAGGGGATGATGAGAAACACCTGGGATCAATAAACATAATGGGAACAGGAAACAGGAATGACAAAATAAGGGCATAATGATACAAGAGGGAAAACAAGGAACACATGGGAAGGAAAACAACAAAACGGGAACACAAGTCTGACATTACTCCCCCCTCCCCGAAGGCGTGTCCACGCGCCACACAACATCCAATGGGGAGGGGGGATGGGCACTCTGGAGGCCCCTCAGGACAGGCCTACTCGGGACGGCAGGCCTCCAGGACGGTACCCACTCCGGGGCCCATGGCGGAGCAGACAGTTCAGGACACCATGGCGGAGCAGGCAGACTAGGAGGCCATGACGGAACAGGGAGCTTGGGGAGCCATGGCGGAGCAGGCAGACTAGGAGGCCATGGCGGAGTAGGGAACTCGGGAGGCCATGGCGGATCAGGGAATTCGGGAGGCCATGGCGGTGCAGGCAGTTCAGGAGGCCATGGCGGAGCAAGGAACTCAGGAGGCCATGGCGGAGCATACAGTTCAGGAGGCCATGGCGGAACAGGCAGACTAGGAAGCCATGGCGGAGCAGAGAGTTCGGGGAGCCATGGCGGAACAGGGAACTCAGGACGCCATGGCCGGACGGCCTCCGTGGCCTCGCCACTCGGCCCGGCCACTACGGATGGGCCCATACTACACCCCCCCCCCAAAAAAATCCTTGGGGAGAATACCGTCTTTCGAGGCCCTCCGTAGGCCTAACTCGGGAACAGTGGCCCTCCCTGGGCTTGACTTGGGGACTGGAGCTCTCCTTGGGCTGGACATAGGAACTAGAGCCCTCTCTTTGCTACACTCAGGCATTGGAGACTTCTCTGTGCTGGACTCGGGGACTGGAGTCTTCTCTGGGCTAAACTCGGGCACAGGAGCCCTCACTGGGCTAAACTCGGGGACAGGAGCCCTCACTGGGCTAAACTCGGGAACAGGAGACCTCCGTGGGGTAAACTCGGGGACAGGAGCCCTCCGTGGGCTAAACTCAGGGACAGGAGCCCTCCGTGGGCTATACTCGCATAGCATACAGTCCAGCAATAAGTGACTATAGATATAACAATTGTCTACTAATTTTTATATATTTATTTTAATTTTAAAATACCCATTTAAACTGTATACAACATATTGTTTTGGTTTGTTACCATATGCATCCTGGTACCTGGCAATCACCGGCAATAGACAATAATGATAATAATAAAAAAATAAAAACATATAGAGCATGGGTTAGAGCATATCTAAGTTATTGGTGACAGGATACCACATTCGGTAAGACATACGCAAAATGATCATCAAGATATTATCTGTAAGAAACTGTATAAATACTATCAAGAGGGTTAGAATGCAACTTGGTTCCTCCATCTTGTGGGCAATTGTGCCATGCCATTTTATTTATTTATTTATTTATTTTATTTTATTTATTTTTTTGGTATCTAGGGATTTAAAAATATCCATATAAAGGTATAATGTGTAACTATTATTTTTCATGATATAAAAATAATAAAACATGGTATGCTGTGTCATTTAAAAACATATCTGAGGACTGTCAATGTTTTTATAAGTAACTTAATTCACAAGTTAATGTGTTAACATGTTAATTAGGTTAATTATCTGAACGTACTCCTCCTGAATTTAGTTAATAAAACATAATATATTGTCAGCCTGTTTATACGTATCTATTCATACATAACATTTACAAGTAACACGTATGCACACAAAATGTGGGATAAGACAAAATTAACTGAATAGTTTTTCAAAAGGATGACTTTGTTGGATGGTTTGACATTCAAAAATCACTCAAGAAGGTCAAGACCTCTGTCTTGGGACAAGATAAAATCGCCATTGTTATGCAAAGAATAGGCATCTGAAACTAGTTACTTTTCATGCTAAGTTAATGTTTTTGTAATTGTTCATCAAACATAAGTATAGTTCTTTAATGGGATTTGTGCCTGTAATATTTCCACGTGGTTACTAAAGTGTACCATTTAAGTGGAAAGTGCTGCAAGGTAAATCGTGCACATTTGCGGATGTTGTTTTTGAACTAAACCAGTGTGAGAGAAGAGTATCTGTTTTCAGTGTTTTGTATGTAGCAGGTGGATATTTGGGGTGTGATGGCATGTATTTGACAACTCATGTTGCTAACGAGTATATAAGTGAAATTTGTTTTGTCACTGGTGTTTAAATTTATATTTCATGCATATTGCCTTCATTGTTTTTTGTGACAATATTATTATGGTAACATTTCAGAAATCAGAAAGAATCAGAAAGAGCTTTATTGCCAAGTATGTTTGCACATACAAGGAATTTGTTATAGTGTCACAAGCTTCCAGTACACGGAGACAACAACAACACACAGATAATAAAAATGAGATGTGAATAAAATACACATGCATAAATATAAACCACAAAAAAAAAGAATAAATTGTATGAAGCGCTTGATCAGCGCAGCAGCTCCGCCGACTACAACGTTCAGCAAAACGTCCGAATAAACGAAATCCGGTAGAAGATTGTGTGGTGTGTTCTGCCGAATGTTCAACAGCTCATCCCTGGTAAAACTGATCGTGTTTGAGAAACAAAAAACAGGAAAAACTAACAAAAACAGTACAAACACTGGAGAGCCAAACACTGAGGCTGCCGTCTGCGGTGCCATTATACCATACATTTCACAATAAGGTCTCATTTGTTAACATTAGTTAATGCATTAGTTAACATGAATTAACAATGAGCAGTATGTTTTTACAGCATTAAAATCAATCATCTTTGTTAATGTTAGGTAATATGCATTTTTCATTGCTTGTTCATATTATTTCACAGCACATTAACTATTGTTAACATATACAACATTTGCTTTAAAAATGCAATTGCAACTGTTGAAATTAACATTGAGTATTGTTCATTGTTAGTTACAGTAATACCCATGTAGTTAACTAAAGTGTTACCCATATTGTGTCATTTCCTGTGATAAAGGAGTGATATGGGGAGAACAACAACACTATAAACTACATTTGCAGCAGCTGGAACTAATGACTTCAGTCAAATGATTCAATTCCAGGGCAATGATCATGGAATCATGTAAATGTTGAGCATAATAGTCATTATAATATAAAAAATAATCCTACCCCAAACCTCAAGCATGACTGCCTATAAAACAACCAAATAAATCATTAACCACAACATGTAGTTAAAATTGTTAATGCATTTGTGTGCTTCAGTTCACACTACATTATGAAAATCAAAAATGGTGTTTTGAAGACTGACCAGCAGGTATGACTGTTTTTATCAATCAGTAAAAATGTGGGACAGATCAAGGCTGTAGCTTTCTGCCCATTTTAAAACCAATCATCATGCCACATTATTTTAATTACCGAGAATTTTCAGAGTCCCTTAATCTAAGGTGTTTGATTATCCGTGTAAAGTTGCTAAGTAAAGTGTCCCATTTGTGTTCTGCCACACTTTTTGTGCATGTTACTGTTGCATCTTCTGATTTAATTATGTAAAAATGTTTTTGTATTGTGTGTGCGTGCGTGTGTCTGTGTGTGTGAAGTGTATGCATGAAGGAAATGGCCTGTACATTAAATAACCCATATACTTCTTGCATCTGTGGCTTTAATGTGTTCAATTTTGGCTCAAAACGCATTATTTCCACTTATTGTTTGCATAGCTGATGTACTGTGTGATGTTGAGAATATAAAATCATGCATAAGTACTTATGACAGCTGTGAAGTCCGAGCATTGAGACTGAGCATTCACGCTTCAGGTGACAATTTAACTTCTTTTAGTTCAAATAATTGTCTTCTTTTGTGCTGAGGGATTTATAACAATACCATTGCAGTCATATTATAGGGGTTATGGGGAGGTTAGATCGACTGGTTATTGAATAAAAAGCATTTGAGCTCTGTTTTTGTCTTTCAAGGTGAAGTAATATATTGTTTAAATTACTATAATAACCTACATTGAATTTACACTGAAATGCAGTGCGCATTAATTTTACCCTCAGATTTGACCTTCATAGCTGGCTGTGATTTAACTGATGTAAATGATGTCTGACCACTAACCTAACCTTCACCTATTTGGTATTTGCACTTCTTTCTTTAGATCACAATTGCAGTATTTATTTATTTATTTAGAGAAAGAAGATCTAGAGGAAGACATGAGTAACTCTGCAACTTATCCCCCAACCTCACAACATCTGAATTTTAAGAAATTGGCATCCTAGAATTACATATTTTTGGCTTCAGCTTCATGATTGGTTTTCCTACACACTCCTATGTGATCTGGCTCATCATCACAGGAAGAGGAACTGGAGTTCCATCAGACTTCTTCATCCTCAATCTCTCTGTTTGTGGGCTCTTTTACTCTGTGAACTCTTTGCTCTTTTTTTTAACAAAATGGTTTCTGTTCCCAAGTCTACTAGTACTCTGCCAGTTTTTGTTAGGAGTTGTCATCACTGGTTTTCCACTGTTTCAGTGTCTGATGTGTGTTGAGTGTTACCTGGCAGTGGTTCATCCTGTAACCTTTCTGAAGTTCAAACCTCTTAGTTATAGAGTGATCTGCTGCACTGTGGCCTGGATCATAATACTTGGATTCTGTTTAATCTGCATGTTTAGTTTTCTCTTTTTTACCGTTTATACATATATGTGGTTCCTCTCGCTGCAATTTCTGCTCTTGCTCTCTATCCAGTTGTTCTGCTGCATGGCTGTTCTCAGAGCTCTGAAGCAGTCAGGACCAGGAGAGAGAGGTAGAGAAAGAGAGGAGGAAAACCACATTAAGAGAAGAGCGTTTTATCTCATTCAAGTAGCTACTTTAAATACAGTTATCACATATGTTCCATTTACTGTAACTGGACTGTTAACTGCTGTGATAGAACAGACTTTTCATATTCTGTGGTCATTAAGTTTTATTTTTTTTACACTGGCTAATTTTGTACCACCAATTCTTTTTCTGCAACGAATTGGAAAACTGTCCTATCTCCGCATCTGTAACATGATGATATAATTATTTCTTGCATCATCATCATCCACTTCATGGTTAATGAAAGTGACCCAGAAAATCAGGACCCACCATCCGGGCTCTCACACATTTGATCACTATTATGTTGGTAGCTACAACATGTAGTTAAATTTGTTTAATGGTGTAGGAAAATATAAATATCTCTTGTTTCTTTAGTGGTTAACAATTTAAAAAATGCATTTGTGTATAAGATTCACATGCTTCAACTCACATTATGAAAATAGAAAATGACCTTTTGAAGACTGACCAGCACTTATGACTGTTTTAAGAATGCAGCTGCTAAAAATGTGATTTAGATCAAGGCTGTAGATCTCTGAACATTTTAAAACAAATGTTTTAAGGGGTGTGCAACAAAGATATTATCTGTATGTTTATCTGTTGGAATCAACCAGAAGTGTCAAAACTAAATGAAACTCTAAAATGTTCCTTTTATAGTTTCAATATAGCAAATATGCCTGGAATGATTAATAGCATTTTGTATTCTTTTCAGCACAATCTTTGTTTAGAATAAAGCTAATGTATGATTCATCTCAGTGAAGCATTTGTTTTGAATATATGCACTAAAAAGATTTGTTTACTGACCCTCTCTGCAGGTTACATTAAAAAAAAAACTTATATGATATGGTATTAATGATACTCCAATTTGGACCTGGCTTCAGAAAGTCTGAAGGTTAAAACTGAAAAATGAAACATTAAACAGCATATAAATCAATAATGCTATCTTTCTGAATCTGATCCAGATGTCATCTATGAGAAAATTTTTCTGTTTAATTTTTGGTTTGTTTTACTTTGTTTAAAAGCAGGGACACTGTTCTTTCTCTTGACATAGTGCATGTTCAGATATTCATACAACAAAATATTCTGGGGGTCATGAAAGTTTTGTAAAAATGATAATAAAATGGAAAAAATTATGTTGTCTGGCAAAAAACAAAAACAACAACTTTAAATGTAAAACTTTAATGTAAAAGAAATCAATGTTTGATTCATTTGAATGACTTGGTTCTTTTGAACCAGTCAATGATTCCTTCATTACAACTTTAATGCAAAATAAACTACTGTTTGATTTATTTGAGTGGCTTTGATTCTTGAAAAAGAAATTCAGCCATTAAATCATTCACTCGCTTAGTCTTTTTTCATAATCAATCTTTTTTTTTTCCATAAAGCACTTCATTGAAAACCCATTCACAAATTATTAAACACCGCTGTGGCGTTTAACCTGAACTGTCTGCTTAAATCTGGTTAAATGATCTGTCACTAAAACAAATTCCTCGTATGTGTAAACATACCTGGCAATAAAGCTCATTCTGATTCTGATTCTGACCTCAGTGTAACAGATGTGCTTATGATAGTGTGCTTATGATGAGCTGATTTCAAACAGTATTCAGGAATCAGTACACAAAAACCTATCTGTCAGTCATGTTAGCAAACCCTTGCAAAAGGTTGAGAAATGGCTCTCATGAGTGAGATGAGTTTGACTCCAGCTTTCATCATGTAAAGAGGCAAAAAGTCTGAAAGGTAAAATTGAAGAGAAAAAAAAACACTTTCAACCCAGAGAGACTGAACTTTCACTCACGAATTACAGCTGCGCTTCTATTTTGCCACACTAAACTTAGCAATAAACACGTTTAAAATGCACAATAAACATGTCTGTCAAAACGGCAAAAGCAAATCAAGGAATGAATTACTCATCCACTGTTTTTAAAACAGACATTTGTTGGGCTTGACTCAAGTTCATGCACAATGAGGCGCACACTTTCTATTTAGTCTTAATGAATAGACGATAAACAGTTTATATTCTAAAATCAATTTATAGGTTGTGTACTGTTACAAGCTATACGCCCAAGCTATATGTTTTATCTTATTCTGATAACTACTGTGAGCATGACCATCCCAAATGTTACATTCACTATCACTGTATTCCTTTTTATTTTGTGAAACAGATAAATATTCAGATCCTTTGATCAATTAGTTATGCGTTTAATCATGCCTGTTCTTTTTCTGCACCCAACTGGAAAGTTCTCCTGCTTCTTTTCGCCAAAAACTGATAACTGATTGGCTGACAATGACCTCATCTGTGCATATCTGTTAAAAATTGAGTTTACAGATGTTATTGCTTCAGTCAAATGACTCAATTCCAGGACAACGATCATGGAATCATGCAAACATTGTAGTCGTAATAATATAAATGATAATCCTACCCCAAACCTCAGGCATGACTGCCTGTAAAGCAACAGAATATATGTATGGAAATGTCAGTATGTTGTTAACCACAACATTGCATTTGTTTAATGCTGTAAGCAAATAGTAAGCTAGTTATTTCGCTAGCTGGCTAATGCTGGCTAAACAAATTTTTTATGCTTTTGTGTGCTTCAATTCTCATTGACTATATTATGAAAATCTAAAAGGGCATTGACCAACCAGCATATGGCTGTTTTGATTAAAGGTATAATTTGCCCAAAAATGAAAAATTGCTGAAAATGTACTGACCCTCAGACCATCAAGGATGTAGATGAGTTTGTTTCTTCATCAAAACAGATTTGAAGAAATGTAGTATTACATCACTTGCTCACCAATGGATCTTCAGCAGTGAATGGGTGCCGTCAGAATGAGAGTCCAAACAGCTGATAAAAACATCCCAATAATCCACAAGTAATCCACACCACTCCGGTCCATCGGTTAACATCTTGTGAAGACAAAAGCTGCATGCTTGTAAGAAACAAATCCATCATTAAGGCATTTTAACTTTAACAAATTACTTATTTCATGGGTTATTTAAAGTTTTGTTTTTACAATCACTAGGAAACATTTCTCAATACTTAGGTCATAAAAAAAACACTCTCTCAAACCTATGTGAAAGTATAAATTGGCCTGTAAGTGTATTGAGCTGAATGTGAAAATAATTCATAAATGAAAGATTCATGTAATTTAAAAGAATGGATTTTGTGCCAAAGCCCCAAATAGACTGCTGTTGCGCTCACTCTGTGAAGAGTTTTAAAAAAGTGACCCAAGTATTGAGAAATGGCTTAGTAACTGTAAAAAGAAATTCTGTAAAATATAACAAATTATGTACCGCATATGTGGCTTAAATGTGTTCAGTTTGGCTCCTGAAGCTGAGAACCTTTCTAAATGACCGTTTAGACTTATTGTTTGCATAGTTGATGTACTGTGTAATGTTTAAAATCATGCACACGTATTTACGACAGCTGTGAAGGCCGACTATAAAACAGTAATGAGATTTATGTTCATTCAGAGAAGGAGCATTTACTCTTCAGGTGAAAAACTCATCTTTTAATTTGAATCATTTGCTTTTATTGTGATGTGTGATATTTAACAATGCCATTGTTTATGTAAATCATATTTTAAGGGTTATGAGGAGATTAGATAGATTTGTTATTGGATAAAATGAGACTTTTTTCCATTGAACAGAATTAACAGTTTACTTGAAAGTCAGCTTATTGTTTGAATTACTCAGTGAGCATTAGTCTACCTTCAGATACAATTTCAACTGGTTCTGATTTAATGTCCATGTAGTCTGACCATGTAGTCCATTGTACATTTATGTTTGTGTCTTTAGATCACAATCACAATTTTATTCATTTTGGAGTAAGAAGGTGAAAGTGCAGGACGCGATGAATAACTTCACCATACATCAGGCATCCACCAACCTCACAACATTTGATTTTTTTGAAAAAAGCATGGTAGAAATCTATGTGTCAGGTGTCCATTTCATATTTGCTCTTCTTATGCACTACTGTGTCATACTGTTCATCATCACAGGAAGTGGAGTTGCATCTGAGATCTTCAACCTCAATCTCTCTGTTTGTGAGATCATGTTCTCTCTGAGTTCTTTATTATGTATATTGATAAAGGACATTTTATTCACACCATTACCAAAGCTTTCACCAGGACTGGCCTTCACTGGTCGTCCTCTGTTTCAGTGTCTGATCTGTGTTGAGCGTTACTTGGCAGTGATTCATCCTGTAACCTTTCTGAAGTACAAACCTCTCAGATACAGAGTGATCTGCTGCACTGCGGTCTGGATAATTGTTCTTGGCTCCTGTTTGTTGTGCATGCTCTGTATAATGTCAAAAATGTTTTATATATATTCATGGTTTTTCTCTATGGAGTTGCTATTCTTCCTCTTCATCCAGTTGTTCTGCTGTGTGGCTGTTCTCAGAGCTCTGAAACAGTCAGGACCAGGAGAGAGAGGGAGAGAAAGAGAGGAGGAAAACCCCATAAAGAAAAAAGCATTTTATCTCATTCTGATAACTACAGTGAGCATGGTTTTCATGCATGTGCCATATACTATAAGTGGAATTTTCACTGCTCTGACACAATATTTTCCAGTTCTTTGGTTTTTTAGCTTTATTTGTTTTATGGTGGCTGGTTTTGTGCAGCCTGTTCTTTATTTGCACCGCACTGGGAGACTCTTTTGCCTTCCATCATAAAACCTGAAATTGTGTTGAGTCTGTAATCCAAGATTAATACAAGCTTCAATGGGACATGTTACTGAATTTGCACTGCATGTGTAATATGACAAAAGAGTAAGAAGTAATCAGTTACAAACCAATAAAACAATATATAATTTAAGAAAATGGCTTGTCAATATAATAAATAGTCCATACGTGATAGATTATTGGGCTTTGCATCTGTGGCTTAAATGTGTTACATTTAAGATCCTGTGTGGAGCATTATGGTTTTTGAAACTCATTATCTCCCCTTATTGTTTGTACAGCTGCTATTAAGTGCATTGTAGAATATAAATTTGTGCACATACACTTAATGACAGGTGTGAAGTCAGACTATAAAACAGCAGTGAAATTTATTTCAATCCAGAGAGACTGGACATTCACTCGTCAGGTGACTTACTCTTCTTTTCAATTTGATTCATGTTCTTTTATTGCGCTGAGCGATGTAAACAAATCCCACTGTCATATTATAAGGGTTATGGGGAGCCTAGATGGATTGTTATCAAATAAAAAGGGTCTGAGCTCTATTTTTCTTTATTGAATTGCATTATGGTTTTTGAAACTCATTATCTCCCCTTATTGTTTGTACAGCTGCTATTAAGTGCATTGTAGAATATAAATTTGTGCACATACACTTAATGACAGGTGTGAAGTCAGACTATAAAACAGCAGTGAAATTTATTTCAATCCAGAGAGACTGGACATTCACTCGTCAGGTGACTTACTCTTCTTTTCAATTTGATTCATGTTCTTTTATTGCGCTGAGCGATGTAAACCAATCCCACTGTCATATTATAAGGGTTATGGGGAGCCTAACCCTTATCATATGACAGTGGGGAGCTCAGACCCAAATAAAAAGGGTCTGAGCTCTATTTTTCTTTATTGAATTGACACAACAGTTTATTTGAAACCAGTTACTCTTAATTGTATTATTATCTCAATTTGTTCACATTTTTTTCTTCTCCTCAGATTTCAGGTGCAAAATTATTTATACCTATATTATTTGAGATTGACAGACCAGGAGAAAATGAATAATTCTGCAGTGAACTTCACCACACCTGAAGCATCCAACAACCATGAAACTGAAATGCTAGTATGCTATACATTTAATTTCATTCTTGGCTTTCTTATACACTCTTATGTTTTGTGGCTCATCGTCAAAGGAACCGGAAGTGGAGTTGCATCTGAGTATTTCAATCTCAATCTCTCTGTTTGTGAGATCATGTTCTCTCTGAATTGTTTATTAAGTATAGTGGTAAATGCCATCTCCTCAGATTTCAGATGCAAAATTATTTATACCTATATTATTTGAGATTGACAGACCAGGAGAAAATGAATAATTCTGCAGTGAACTTCACCACACCTGAAGCATCCAACAACCATGAAACTGAAATGCTAGAATGTTATACATCAGGCTTTAATTTCATTCTTGGCTTTCTTATACACTCGTATGTTTTGTAGCTCATCGTCAAAGGAACCGGAAGTGGAGTTGCATCTGAGTATTTCAATCTCAATCTCTCTGTTTGTGAGATCATGTTCTCTCTGAATTGTTTATTAAGTATAGTGGTAAATGCCATAAGATTTCATGGATTCACGACATTGCCAGCATTTCTACAAGGACTTGCCTTCACTGGTCTTCCTCTGTTTCAGTGGCTGATGTGTGTTGAGCGTTACCTGGCAGTGGTTTATCCTGTAACCTTTCTGAAGTACAAACCTCTCAGATATAGAGTGATCTGCTGCACTGTGGTCTGGATAATCACTCTTGGATCCTGTTTGTTCTGCCTGTTTTCTTCAATATCAAATACGTTTTATATCTATTCATGTTTTTTTTTCCGATTCGATTCAAAATAGACATTTGATATAGAGTGCAATAAAGAAAAAAAATTAATCAGTTTAAAAAGGCTATTATTCACCTCCTGTATGTGCTTTAAGTCTTCGACATAAATTACAGTTGATTCATGTGAAATATTCACTCGTGTACATCCTTTGCAATATCATCAGACGATCTCTTGTCGGTGGACAGACTGTAAAGCCGTGCAAGGCGAGATATCACAACAGATGGCGGTAATGAACAAATTTAGTTTGTGATCTAGTCAGAAGATGCTGCGCTGCTTCAATGCATTACAGGCTCGTGACTAAGAACGCAAAATGGAATGTAGCGTTTGGTCGCGCTACATCGCTACTTGCTGGAAAAAGTAGTTAGCTACAGGAAAAGCTACACTGTTTCAAAAGTAGCGTCACTACTGTAAAGCCACTGAAAATGTAGTTAAGCTAGTAGTGTCGCTACTTGTAGCTAGCTACTCCCCATACTAGTTTGGTAGAACTTTATCTACACCGGGCTCTCCTGCCTCTGTTCGTCATAAGACATGATTTTGTTAGATTTTACTGAAAGGTGAAGAAAACTAGTGTTTATGTTCCCAGAACATGTGCAATTTGTGCTCTCTTCTAAATGTTCTCTGATACATTTTCTTAATTATATTTTTACATTTACCTGAAAAGGAAACCTAGGGAAATGGAAGTCTAGATTACATTACTGAACCATATTTCCATGCCCAGAACTCTTTGTATACTGTGGTAAATATTTTCTGTTCTTCTCTTTAGAAATGTACCACCCATTAAAGCATCAGATCACAAACTTGTATCGGCCCTGATTTAATTTGTGTGTATCATATCCCATAAGATTTGCATTGATGTAAAAGCTTTCTAATGTAAATGTTCTGCATTTTTCTCTATTCAAATGTTCTAATGTTACTCATGTCTCGTTAACATGTTTTCCACATTAAATATTTAAATACCTGATATTTTATGTAATGTGTGGTATTATACCAAGCACATATATCCCTGTGACAGCATATCAAGTCAGTCTAGAGATTTATGTTGATCCATAAAGACATTCAATCTTTAAAGTTTTGATTCAGTTTTGCCTACACATTAACAACATCTTTGAGGTTCTATTGTCGTCAGCAAGTCCTGAGTTTCTTGATAAATACTGGAAGCTACAGTATACTGGAGATATCAATATGATGGTATGACAAAATTTTAGATTTTCCACAGATTTGGACTATAGACTTAACATTTTATCTTATAATTAAGGATTTTATGATTGTATGATACTTATATAATGTACTTTTATCAAGTAGTGTATTTTTTAGGTACTTATCATTTAACATTTTTATAGTGGTTAATGAGAAATATGCTGACAATAAACTGTCACAATTTTTCTGTTACCCTTACATTGCAATTCCACTAATGCATTAATGTGTTTAATATATTTATTTGTGCAATTGTGAACAGATGAATGACTCCACTGGGAACATCTCTTCACCTAAAGATCATCTTTCTACCAACCTCACAACACATGAAGTTTCATCACTGGATGGTCTTCGGGTTGTTGTGCTGTGCTTTAATCTATTGTCTGGTGTTCCTACATACTCCTATGTCATGTGGCTTATTATCAGGGGAAAAAATGGAGTTGCGTCAGAGTTCTTCAACTTCAATCTCAATGTTTGTGAGATCGTTTTCTCTCTATCTGCTTTGACCTTTCTACTGTCACAGATGTTTCCAAGTTTTGTGCCAGTGCAGAAGTTTTCACTCGGCCTCGTCATCACCGTTCGTCCTCTATTTCAGTGTCTGATCTGTGTTGAGCGTTACCTGGCAGTGGTTCATCCTGTAACCTTTCTGAAGTACAAACCTCTCAGATATAGAGTGATCTGTTCTGTTTTTGTGTGGCCAGTGGGCCTTGGCTCCAGTTTGTTCTGTATGATCAGCTTTCTCACACGCAATATTTATGCATTTACATGGTTCTTCCTACTTCAGTTTCTAGTCTTTCTTTCCATCCAGTTGTTCTGCTGTGTGTCTGTTCTCAGAGCTCTGAAGCAGTCAGGACCAGGAGAGAGAGGGAGAGAGAGAGAGGAGGAAAACCACACGAAGAGAAGAGCATTTTATCTTATTCTAATAACTACCGTGACAATGGTAATCATATATGCCCCTTTTATTATCACAGGAATCCTCTATGTGCTAACGCAACAAGAAGTTTCAGTTGCCTATCCAATTAGTTTTATTAGTTTTATTTTGGGTGGTTTTGTGCAGCCTGTTCTGTATCTTCATCGTGCTGGGAAACTTTCTTGTTTCTGTTCTACTTAAAATCTACTACTAACCACTGACAGTTATTGCACCTATTGCTTGCTTTTGTTTTCTGTATAATAGATAGAAAAAATTATTATACTATTTTTTCCATCTGAAAACATTACTTTCAATGAAACTTGGGCAAAAAAATGTAAATTGTTCATAGATATAATATGTTTATTCTGTGCTTTTTTAAAATCTCTGTAATGCCTCTATCATTAAAGTTTTTCACTTGCACTTGCTTAAGTCACATTAAGGCCTGACTTTTTAAATTATTAAATAAAATTGTTTTCTCAAAAATGAAGTAGCCTATCTCAACATACCAACCTTCATAGAATTTCAAACCTGCATGAGGTTGCATGGATATTGGCAGAATATAAATTTTGGGGTTAAACATTCTTTAAATTATTGGAGGTTTTTTCCGACTAACATATTTAGTGTCTGGTTGTAACAGAATACACGTTGTAATATTACGTATTTAGAAGTCTGTTGGACGTCCAATGAACGGATGAATGAAAGATCGGAGCGCCTTCTGATGGTGAACGCTTAGTTCACTTAGACACGGGCCTACCTGAGAGAGCACAGGTGTTTGTTTTGTTTTATCTGTCTGTAAACAAGTCAACTGAGTTGATACGAGTGATTTCGAGGATGAAATATGGATTCGCCCTCTTTGGAAGGTCAGTGACATCAAATATTCGAGAAGTATTTAGTGTTTTCTTTGGCATTGCTGTCTCTTATTTTTTTTCGAGCTAGTAGGGATAGTTTCAAAAGTGAATGCTGTTTAAAGGTGTCTTATTATGCTCTTTTACAAAGTCTTGATTTAGTTTTGTCTGCGAGCTTCAGTGTAAATATTGCATCAAAATCAAATCAATTTGGGCGTGATTTAAACCCGGATGATTGTAACCACTCCAAGTTCGTCTGCCTTGGGAAAGCTAGCGTGTCTCCAACATAGTGATAACACTCGTTGCCTTCTCTGGTGCAGCTCAACCAGGTCTCGTCCCATTCGTCGATATTTGTGATATCACAAATCCCGGAAAATATGCGTTGTAGTCCAAACGAGTCGTTCGTTGTAGTTTTTGAAAAGTGATTTCTGTTAAATAAAATATCTCCTTTTGAAGTGGACTTTGAGCTTTGTAACTTTGCAGATCTTTTTTATTCTCAAACAGCAATCTTACAGACTAACTAAAGCTGAAAAAGTGAAAAGGCATAATAGGACCCCTTTAAGCAGGTCTGGCGCAGTTGCATTTGCTCAGTGTTTCGTGGACTGTTCTAAACTGCAATTCCATGACAAAATAATAATTAAGCGTTGTGAGGTTGTAAACTAGGCTTTATTAAATATGATGGGATAAAAACACACCGTGTACTGTGAAACAATGGTAAGAAAACACATTTTTATTCAGTTGTCGTCGCAGGCTGCAGGCAGAAACAAACAAAGACAGTGTAACAAGTCCACGAGCAAATGACTCTTTTGAGCAGATTCCTTTAAGTGAATCAACAGAATTCTGTGCAATCAGTGTAGTCTATCTACAAAATGACTCCTAATGAAGAGTTAAAAAAAGTTGCTGAATCAAGATCTGACTCAATGAACTTAAGTTACAACAGTGATGTCCCTCTCAAAAATAAGTTTAGAGTGCAAATAACTTTTGGCTTATCCATTAGCACCAATAGCCTTTTTAATTAAATCCATATTTTTTGGGATAAAACAGTCTTGTAAATAAAAACATGTAAATAACTATTCTAAGGGGAAAACTGTGAAAGCTTTGATTGATTTGATTTGATTGAGGCCAGAGAATAGTATTCTGCTCTGATTACATCGTTGCACATGTCTGTGTTAATGTTGTTTTCTTACACAAGAATAAACCACACTTGACACTCTTGTGTTTTTTTGACACTCACAGCTTTTATTATTAGTCTATCAGCTCGGGTTCAGACAGTGCTGACACTATTTAGTTTGTCAGTGGCTTCTGGAATGCTATTTGTTGCACCTGTCAGGTGATGCCATGAATGTATTTGTCCAAGATTATGTTGAACGTGAAATCATGACAAATCAAATTATATGTTTTGGTCTGAAGTCCTTTTCAAGACAATTTGTTGGTCATTGTGGTGACAAATAAAAATGTATGCTTTCATGTCATCCAATTGATATTGTTGCTTCAGTACATTTTTACAGATCTACCTTCTCATAGTAATACTCTCACAAAATAGTCGGTCTTTAGAAGAAAATATGATGTCACTTAGTGTATTTGCATGTCATTTTGCAACACTTCAGGACCCATCCCTGATGAAGGGGTTGCATCCTCTTAACGCAGGCAGACGGTCCAGCTTTAAGTGACTATACTATCTCTTTTTTATTTTAATTTTACAAATTCAATCTTCCCATCTTTGTGGACAACAACACAGGACTGAGGTTCTCTTTTTCTAATGTGTGTTATTTTAAACTATTTTTAATCAGGTTTACTCTGTGCAGTGCCAGAATGTTCCGGTTTACTAACACTTGTATCTCATTCATATATTTTACAGCTCTGTTTTTTGACTGCACACAGTGAAGAGATGAACATTTCCAATAAGAGCTTTCAAACTCTTTGAATCAGTTCTTTTTCAATGGCACTGTGAAGGAAATTGGTTTTAAAATTAGATTTAGATTTTATCACCATTATGTGGTGTTTTCCTTTTAACTCCTATGTAATATGGCTTATAGTAACAGGAACAGGGAATGGACTTGTGGCAGAGTTCATCAGTCTGAACCTCTCTGCGTGTTTTATGCTCTTTTTAAAACGATAGTAAGATACATTTAATACGTCTTCAGAATCAGAATCAGGATCAGAAAAAGCTTTATTGCCAAGTGTGTTTACACACACAAGGAATTCGTCTTGGTGTTAGGAGCTTCCAGTACAGAAAGTACAAACATAGTGCACACATACATAATTTAAGATAATAAAAACACTAATAATAAAGAGAATAGACAATAAATTATAAATAACAACATAGTAATAAAATATAGAGAAAAAGAAAAATAATGATGCTGCAGTCTTTCTAAAGTAATTCATACCCCACTGTAATTTGGATCCGAATCTCAGGTGAAAATTGCTATTTTGACCACCCTCTACAAAACAGTGGATTACACTCTTAAAAATAAAGGTGATTCAAAGGGTTCTTCAAGAGATACCATAGAAGAACCATTTTGGTTCCACAAAGAACCATTCAGTCAAAGGTTATTTTAAAAACCATCTCTTTCTTACCTTTTTGTAATCTGAAGAACCTTCTTTCACCACAAAGAACCTTTTGAGAAACAGAAAGGTTCTTCAGATGTTAAAGTTTCTTTATGGAACCATTTAGACAAAAATTGTATTTTATGGCATTGTGAAGCACCTTTATTTTTAAGAGTATACTCCGTAAATATACATCTGAGACATTTAGTATTTTGGTTTTCATCACTATACATGTTTATCTTTCTTCAGAAAAAAAATATTGGCACAATCAAAAATTTGAGCCGGGGACCTCTGACTGAGCTGACACGGAATGACCCAGCTACAGTATATACAATTATGGAAATAATCACTAAACTAAACATTGTGCTTACTGTGGTAGTTTTGTGCAAGTTAACATTAATCGGAGAAAAAAGTACATCTGAGGACCACTAGTCATCTTTTTATGTTCATTTTGGGAGATCATTTTTAAGGTTTGGTCTAGGGTTTGATGTTCAGAAATAAATTGTATTTTTCACAGTCCTTCAGCTTGCTTGTTTCACTAAACAATCCATTTTGTCTGAGGTTTTGACAAAAATTTGACTGCAATAAAAATTTTTATCTGTATTTGTGAAACTAACATGCAAATACAACAAGCAAACTGCAAACTACCATGCTGATAATGTGGTTACTGAAAATGACTAACAAAAATAGCTATAACTACAATTTTGTTTACATGTTAGCTTTTTTGGAATGACTTAGGATTTCAACTATGACATTTGCCATATATATACTGGTACTGTTGTTTCAAAACATATTTTACACATGCTTACAGAACACTGTTTTTTAAAGCAAAGATGATATCACTTAATGTATTTGCATATTAGGGTTTCATCTCGGATATTACTCGGATTTAAGTTTCATCCCATTGATACATCAAATTGAAAGGCAGACGGTCCAGCTATAAATGACTGTATAATTCTGTTTGCTTCAATCATATTTATGGAAGACAGGAAAGAGGTAAAAAGCTGATTGATGTTGCTTGTTTTGGCGAGAGAATCGATTGCCATTATGAATGTCAAGGCTAGATACTAATTTACTGTTTTTTGAATGCAAACAGTCAGATCTTCCCCACTGATGGGTTAAACTCTTCTGAGTACTACTTTTTCAAAGCTACTGGGGTTCAAGTCGATTTTAGAAGGACATCAGCAGCAGATATCAAGACTATTCTGTTGGGTTTTCCTATCAACTCCTATGTGATATGTCTTATAGTAACAGGAACAGGTAATTGCAGAGTTCTTCAGTCTCAACCTCGCTGTCTGTGAGATTTTCTTGAATGAATGAAGGAAGGAATAAAGGATTGATATAGTGATTTACTGTGTATTCTGTACACCCAACGCGCTTTACAATCATATGAGGGGTCTCTCCTCAACCACCACCAGTGTGCAGTGTGCAGACGGCAGCCACAGGGCAATGGCGCCAGTGCGCTCACCACACACCAGCATCAGGTGGAGAGGAGAGAGTGATAGAGTCAGTTCAATGGATGGGGATTATTAGGAGTTTATTAGGATTGACATGGGCCAGTGGAGGGAATTTGGCCAGGACCCCGGGGATACCCCCCTACTCTTTATGAGATGTACCATGGGATTTTTAGTGACCACAGAGAGTCAGGACCTTGGTTTAACGTCTCATCCGAAGGACGGTGCTTTTTATAGTATAGTGTCCCCGTCACTATACTGCACTGTTAGACATTTCTGTCATTTCTACAGTTATTTACTGTATATTCCCCAGTATAATACTGCAAATTACATTTACAGTAAGTAACTGTAATACCCTTTGCATCATGGGAATTTTCTGTGACGTCAAACTCCACATACAGTGACTTACTGTATTTTTAAAAATTGCTGTATACTACTGTATTTGCCGTAACGGCCTCTGTGGTGTCATTCCATTGAGGTTGTTTTATTTTCCTAATTTCTTACATTTGGATTGACAAGATTTGCCCTGCACCGTGTCTACAACGTCACAACAGCTTGGGACAGACTATACTGGCCGTGTTACATCGCTTGTAATGATTGGCAAATACGTTTACCCTTCGTGTCAGAAACAGCGCGAGCGCTTGTAGTACATCTGTACGTCAGAAATATACCGGGGCATCACTTTATTGTCTGCATCCATTGTAGATAGTATCGCTGATTATAATGGGTTCTATATTGTCTTTTGTCGTGTTGCGTCGTGCCGCTCGCATCCGAGGAAGACACGAACCCACGGGGCAGCTGCCAGTATTGCCAGTAAGTTACTGTAAAAACCCTTTGAAATGTCTAACAGTGTATATATAATATAAAATGTATAACTAACACACACACACAAGTGCCATTAAAGTATTATTTTACTAAGCATATTCATTCAGCTATTAGCTATAATCTCTAATTCATGTTGTTTTTCACATTATAGCTGATCCTGAAATGCTCTACTGATGCAAATTGCCAAATTCAGGGCTGTAACTACATGTATTTAAAAATTATTTATGCACAAAAATAAGAGAACTTCAGAGCAAGAGAGGATGTAAAGAAAAACATGTCTGATGCGACCCCTTTAAGGGCTTGTGTGTATTATGAGATGATCAGTGGGAATAACACTTATTCATGACTAAAAGCTCTTATAGATGTTATTGAAATGGCATAATTACACAGCAGTTCACAGACCCTGTAATTAAAGCTCTCGATACGAAGGTTTTCTGGAGCTCGACACCTCTCAGGAACCACAAATACATCCTCGAGTGTTGTCAATTGATTGCGTTGTTGTAGTTTAATATCCCACAGTTTAATCGAAACATGTCTTTACGTGTTTGTGTGGGCACGTGTGTGGGCCACAAACCTCATCAGCACGCTCCGATTTCACATACAGCACATTTTTAGCACATAAACACAGAGATTTGCAAATAAGGGAGTAAATATGAAGTAGGCAGCCCTCCACCAACCACTGACAAACTCGAGATGGTTTGGAGAATAAATGCATGTTCTATGAATCATCACGGCCACTCTGAACAAAAACCACGACATCAGTATGCTTCAAAAACCTTGATTCAGGCTCTCTAACACTCAGACGTCGCCGGTGGTCGTGAAGGTGACTTATCAGCCTCCTACGCCGAACAAGACCGCAATCGAAATATACCGGGGCATCACTTTACTGTCCGCATCCATTGTAGATAGTATCGCTGATTATAATGGGTTCTATATTGTCTTTTGTCGCGTCGCACCATACCACTCGCATCCGAGGATTACACGGAAACCACGGGGCAGAGCCGCGGGTTTTGCCCGGGGATGAACCCGCAAGAGTGAAAGAGTTCCAGAGAACACCCGCGCTGTGTATCGATGCATCTTACGAGAGAATAAGACCAGCAAGCAAGGTAAAATATATGTATGTATGTATGTGTGTGTGTTTTGTCAGATTTTTGCACACCAGTTAACAAATTACCTGCTAACATTGAGGTAACTTTACCAGGGTAAACTGCGCTGTCCTTTCAAACAACTTTGTCAGCATATTGAATTTACGTACCGAATTAAAATGATTTTTAACGAGCAATGCTTATCTTATATTGACATTAAGTTAACAATTATTGTGTCTGTTTTAACTGAATGCCAGTAGTACATACAGTACGTAGGATAAAAATAAAATGAACTCTATATATAAAAATATAAAATCAAATGGAATCTATATTAAAATAAATTAATTACAGTAGTATACTGATGAATTGGATTTTTTAATAGTAATTTACTGTAAAACGGTACAGTTTGCTACTGTAAATCAAATACAGTTTGCTACTGTAAATCTTAAAATCTTAAAAACCCTTTGAAATGTCTAACAGTGTGGGGCATTAGGACCCACACAGACCACAGGGTGAGCACTTCCTGCTGGCCTCACTAACACCTCTTCCAGGAGTAACCTACAACTTGATGTGTTTGTAGTAAACCAGTATGCCAGAGGATCATCTCTTTTCAGTATCTGAATTTTTTTTCCTGTGTTTAAAAAATAGGTTATTTGGGGATTTTATGTTTTTATGTCATGCAGTAGATTGGAGGGGTGGTGATGTACTCTGGGTTCGGGCCAAATTCCGAGGTCAGAGCCCTCCCCTTTGGACAGCATGCGTGAGCACTTCCTGCTGGCCTCACTAACACCTCTTCCAGGAGTAACCTACAACTTGATGTGTTTGTAGTAAACCAGTATGCCAGAGGATCATCTCTTTTCAGTATCTGAATTTTTTTTCCTGTGTTTAAAAAATAGGTTATTTGGGGATTTTATGTTTTTATGTCATGCAGTAGATTGGAGGGGTGGTGATGTACTCTGGGTTCGGGCCAAATTCCGAGGTCAGAGCCCTCCCCTTGGACAGCATGCCAAATATGCATAACCTTTAGTGTGATCTCATGAAAACATTATTTGGGTTAGCAATGACTTTTGTGAACTTTGTCTTTTTGCCTATGTTCAAATATTCTCTTATTTACTTTTACCTATATGTGGGGATAAACTGATTCAAGACATTTTTATAAATCTACTGTCTCGTGATAACACTGTTACATAACACAGTTGGTCACACAGCTGGTCTTTTGGAACAAATATGATATGTTTTAGTGCATTTGCATGACATTTTGCAATGCTTCAGGACTCATGCAATATAACGATGTGCAAGTTTCATCCCACTAACAGATCAACTTTGAAGGCAGTTCATCTATAAGTGACTTTCTCCACTGATATATTCATTTAAACCAAATTTTGAATAACTTTTTTCTTTGTAAACAGCACAGGACTGAGGTTAAAAAAAGACATATAGCTAAAACAGAACTCTTTTTTTATACATTTTTTCTAGTTATTAGTCATATAGTATAACAATTACTTGATGCAACAAAAATTTTCTTAAATTCAACTGATTACAATAACTATTCTCAAGCTCTTACTTTTTCATAATTTAGATTTGTTTATTATATTAGTATGTTTTACCTTTATATAATCGTTTTTATAGTAACATTTATACACATTTGAAAATTAGAAGTGATCTCTAATTATTTATTGTTATACATTAGTAAATGTGAGCGTTTGCTATAGGTTGAGATGTAGAGCTTGTTTGCTTACACACGTCAATAAACAAAGTATTTTGTCTCTAAGCTTGTGAAGATATTTTGAAGAATGTTGGTCACCAAAGTTGCTGGTCCCAATGATTTCCATAGTATTTTTTTCCTACTATGGAAGTCATTGGGGACCAGCAACTGATTGGTTACCTACATTATTCAAAATATATTTTGTTCAACAGAAGAAAGAACTTAATTCAGGGTTAAAGCAACTTGAGAGTGAATGAATAATGACAAAATTTACATTTTGCAGGAACCATCCCTTTAATGTTATAAAACAACAAAAGACAGAGAAAATCACTCACAGCTCTTAACTGAAGAACTTTAAAACATTAGTTTTAATAAGACTCAACATATAATTTATACAATGAAGTCTAGTTAGGGTTTTATTTTTTACATTTGTTCATTCAATTTCTTACTTGAATTCTACTGTTAAATACACCTAGCTGAAAAAAAACAAACAAAGCACTTTTCATTTCATTTGAATATTGTGTTGTGTATTTGTAATGTGTATATTTTTCTTCTTTTTTTTAAAGATAAAATAATGAAATAAAAGATTTTTTTTCATCTTTGCCCATTTGGCCTCAATGTCTGTCATTCTTTTTTCTTTTATATTTTGTTACCTTGTGAATCATGATTTTCTGTCACAATCCCAGTCTTGTGGTTTTCAGTGTTAAGGACTTTAATTTTGAAGTGTGTTTCCTGCTTTTGTTGTCTGTGCATCAGTTTATATGGTTACTCTCCTGTGTTACCCTGATGATTAATCTCCTTCCCTTGTTAGCTTGTTAACTTTTCTGTGTCTATATATATATATAT
>NW_015630351.1:687044-688112 GCF_001515625.1 Sinocyclocheilus rhinocerous | reverse complement strand
CACATTACACAAAACTGAAATTGCACGTCAAAATAACACATTGTCAATATTTTTTGAGATCCCCCAAAATTTCACAAATCACATTTTCAGGGGAGCCCATGTCTTATTAAGGGGAGCCGAGCTCCCCCTAGCTCCCCCGTAGTTTGCACCCTGACTGTAATGTTGAATGGCTATAATTAATAGGGAAAATTGAGGGAAAATGCACCAGCAGGACAAATTAAAAACATTGTAAATACGTTTAGTCATTGTAGCAGTAATAACAGCCTGTTTTTGCAAAAAGAGTTTCATGCTTGGTAAAAAAAACATTTTGGCCGTAAATTTTATCATGTCACCGGCCATTGGCAGGTGTGGCAAAAAGTTAGTTTTAGGCCCTGCTTTCATGCCACTGTAATAGGCCTTTATCACATTCCGTGTGTCGTCACATCCGGCTCCGGTTAGTAGCGTAAAGACATTTCCACCTGCATGATTGTCAATGGACAGACGCCAGTTTTGTAAAGAAAATTAAACTTAGTTGGACTTAGCAATAAACGTCAATATTTAAAACAGTTTATTTATACTGGTTCCCTACCATGCATGTCATGACTCATGAGATTAATGAATAGCAGCACTGCTCAGGTTACTCTCAGAGGAAGAATCTGACTGATTTAAACTTATTTTTTATATTATTTTGCTTATTCTTGCATTATATATATTGTGATTAACCTGCCGTTTTTGTATAATGCTATTCAATCATTGCACTCAATCGCAGGATATTATTGCAGGATATGACTTGTTTATGATGGTCAGTCTAGTTATTTTTGAACAACTTTAGCTTGATGTAATTATTAGGGATGTAACGATTCACTCAAGTCACGATTCGATTCACGGTTTTGATTTCACGATTTGATTTGATTCACAATTTTTTTAACAACATTAGATTTAGGACAAATTATATAAAAAAAATGTGTTCTTTTATTATTGCTTGGACAAAATGCTGCACATTTCTTTGTGAAATTGAAATATAACACTATAATAATATACTAATATAGCACTTGCATATTATTGCTCTTTTGTTGGTTTTGATTGCTT
>NW_015630351.1:685184-686773 GCF_001515625.1 Sinocyclocheilus rhinocerous | reverse complement strand
GCGTTACATTTTCCTGGAAAAAAATAAATAAATCATGATATGATATTTTTGCCATTTCGCCCACCCCTAGCTGAAATCACCATTTTGCATTTTGGTAGATGACATTGCTTTTGTAACTCCATGTGATAGATGAGTATCTGTTTTTTCAGTGTTTTGAATGAGTTTGTTTGTAAATAGATAGTTATTAAAAGCAGTTAAACCTTTAATGACTTTAGTGAACTTTGTTGTTTTGTTGAAATGTTGAAATTATTACTTTAAGTTATTCTTCTGTAAAGATGAAGTGATTCAACGTTTTTTTGTTTTTTTTTTACAACAAGCCTACCATCTTGTTGTAATGCTATTATATAACACAGCTGGTCTTTTAAAACAAATAAAATGTCAGTGTATTTGCATGTCAATATGCAATCCCTCAGAATTCATACCTGACAAAGAAGTGCAAGTTTTATTCCATTACAGATCAACATATAAGGCAAACAGTCCCGCTTTAAGTGACTAAAGACATAACTTTGTCCACTACTTTTAAATATATTTTGCTTATTTGCTCATTTGTTTTCCTTTTTTTCTAAAAATCAATCATTCCATCTTTGTAGACAACAGCAGGACCAAGGTAAAATATCCAAATAATTACAATAGAAATATTTTTCTAATGTGGGTCATTTAAAGTAGTTTTGATCAGGTTTACTGTGTACAGTTCCAGAATGTTCTGGTTCACTAACACTTTCTCATTCATAGATCACAGTTCTGTTTTCTGACAGCACACAGTGAAGAGATGAACATCTCCAGTGAGATCTTCAACACTGATGGGTCAAATTTTTCAGATTACTTGTCTAAAAATGGCACTGAGGAAGAAACTGGCTTTGCAAAGATCGCAGTGAATATCATCATCATTCTCTTGGGTTTTCCTATCAACTCCTATGTGATATGGCTTATAGTGACAGGAACAGGGAATGGACTTGCGGCAGAGTTCTTCAGTCTCAATTGCTCTGCCTGTGAGATGCTCTTTTGTATGGAATGTCTATTTTATCTTATCAGCTATAAAGAAGCTGATTATTGGATAGGTGCAAATTTTTTCAATTCACTAGGCATCACTGGTCGTCCTCTGTTTCAGTGTCTGATCTGTGTTGAGCGTTACCTGGCAGTGGTTCATCCTGTAACCTTTCTGAAGTACAAACCTCTTAGATATAGAGTGATCTGTTCTGTTATTGCCTGGTTGGCTAGTTTTGTCTCTGGTGTGATCAATATTATGACACTGTTTTTGTCCCAGGGTTATTTGTATAATTTTTTTATCATAGCGCATTTCTCCCTGTTCTTCTCCATCCAGTTGTTTTGTCTTGTGGCTGTTCTCAGAGCTCTGAAGCAGTCAGGACCAGGAGAGAGAGGGAGAGAGAGAGAGGAGAAAAACCACATGAAGAGAAGAGCATTTCTAATCATTCTGATAACTACTGTGATCATGCTAATTATATTGTTTTCCCATTTTATTTTAAATATTCTTTCTGTTTTAGTGCATAATGGAGAAACACTCGTGAACATAGGTTTTTTTTGTTTTACTTCAGCTGGTTTGGTGCAGCCTCTTCTCTTTCTCTACCGGG
>NW_015630351.1:677677-683947 GCF_001515625.1 Sinocyclocheilus rhinocerous | reverse complement strand
GTGTTGAGCGTTACCTGGCAGTGGTTCATCCTGTAACCTTTCTGAAGTACAAACCTCTCAGATATAGAGTGATCTGTTCTGTTATTGCCTGGTTGGCTAGTTTTGTCTCTGGTGTGATCAATATTATGACACTGTTTTTGTCCCAGGGTTATTTGTATAATTTTTTCATCATAGCACATTTCTCCCTGTTCTTCTCCATCCAGTTGTTTTGTCTTGTGGCTGTTCTCAGAGCTCTGAAGCAGTCAGGACCAGGAGAGAGAGGGAGAGAGAGAGAGGAGAAAAACCACATGAAGAGAAGAGCATTTCTAATCATTCTGATAACTACTGTGATCATGCTAATTATATTGTTTTCCCATTTTATTTTAAATATTCTTTCTGTTTTAGTGCATAATGGAGAAACACTCGTGAACATAGGTTTTTTTTGTTTTACTTCAGCTGGTTTGGTGCATCCTCTTCTCTTTCTCTACCGGGTTGGGAAACTGCCCTCCATTAAATGTCAATAAATCTATTTTAATATTATGACGTCTCTATAATCCATTTTCTATGGTCTTACTACATTATTGATATGCAAGGTTATACATTTAGTATAGCTATTAATTTTTTATGCTAAAAAATTTAATTAGGGTGTAGGGGAGAGCGGGGCACAATGTAACACTTTTTGACTTTCTCGATAGGTGCAAATTTTTTCAATTCACTAGGCATCACTGGTCGTCCTCTGTTTCAGTGTCTGATCTGTGTTGAGCGTTACCTGGCAGTGGTTCATCCTGTAACCTTTCTGAAGTACAAACCTCTCAGATATAGAGTGATCTGTTCTGTTATTGCCTGGTTGGCTAGTTTTGTCTCTGGTGTGATCATATGTATGACACTGTTTTTGTCCCAGGGTTATTTGTATAATTTTTTTATCATAGCGCATTTCTCCCTGTTCTTCTCCATCCAGTTGTTTTGTCTTGTGGCTGTTCTCAGAGCTCTGAAGCAGTCAGGACCAGGAGAGAGAGGGAGAGAGAGAGAGGAGAAAAACCACATGAAGAGAAGAGCATTTCTAATCATTCTGATAACTACTGTGATCATGCTAATTATATTGTTTTCCCATTTTATTTTAAGTATTCTTTCTGTTTTAGTGCATAATGGAGAAACACTCGTGAACATAGGGTTTTTTTGTTTTACTTCAGCTGGTTTGGTGCAGCCTCTTCTCTTTCTCTACCGGGCTGGGAAACTGCCCTCCATTAAATGTCAATAAATCTATTTTAATATTATGAAGTCTCTATAATCCATTTTCTATGGTCTTACTACATTATTGATATGCAAGGTTATACATTTAGTATAGCTATAAATTTTTTATGCTAATACATTTTTCTTTATTTAATGTGACAACATGCCCCGTAGGTGGGGTACATTGTAACATCTGAGGGGCACGTTGTAACATGACCGTATGACAGCTTAAAATATTATTTGATCTAACGAAAAAAAATATACAAGACAAACTAAAATATTTTGTCAATGAGTAAAATTATTAACCTTTTCAAAAAAAAAAAAGAATGTCATTTTTTAAGAATTAAAAATAATCTGATTTTGGAGTTTGACATTGCAACCATGCTTGGGATGGCCCACATAAATGAGCAAAAATGCTTTACATTTCTTGAAATGAAAACTTCTGAACATTAAACATTGACTGTCAGTCTTTATTCACCCGTTTCTTGTGGTTTCTCATTGAAATTCATTAAAGTAAAATAGTGTAAATTACATTGCTAATGTCATAGAATAGCGCGTTGTAGCGCAGTGTTACAACGTGCCCCATCTGCGCAACTGGAATTTAAAACCGGTTGGTGTCTTCTGCTAGATAGCGAAGCATTAAAGAACTATCTAAACTGATAAATAACAGATTGGAGATTAAAATAATAGCAGATTTGTCTCATTTCAAATGAATACTAAAAACTGAGATGAACAATTTTCTTAAGCCAGAAATGTACTTTTACTATAGTAAAATAAATGTTCAGCGATATCTTCAAAAGATTTTTGAATTTTGGCACACTTTTTTCTCTATATAATGGCAACTAGTAAATAGCATACATTTTGTTATGCTAGCATGTCGGGAAATATTCAAACCACGTGTGTTACAACTAACCCCACGTTACTTCATGCCTGCGCTCCCCTATACTCCCCTTTTTGCAAGTGAACCAGAAATGATAAACCAAACCACACGTGTGCTACGGTGCTAAGGCACCGAGACCCAGCTGAAGAGGTGGTCTTGGTCCGGTTGTTTGGTCCGCACCCGAGTGCGATTGCTGTATTCACACCTGCCCAAAATATCTGCACCAAGGGGGGAAACTAACTTGAGTTTGATTCAATCGAACCAAACAAGACAGGTGTGAATAAATTCAACTTTTGACAAAAACTATTCTTAAGCTCTGTTGTTTTTGTAATGTAGTCGTTTTATGTTTATTATGTTAATTGCAACTATTAACCCTCATATAAAAAATAAATCACATTTAAATCTGAGGACAAGAAGTGATTTCTGTTCTCTCTTAATTGTTGATTATTGTGGTTATAGGAGTTTGGTCTAGTTGAGATGTAGAGCTAAAAATTTTAATATTTATTTTGTATAAAAATGAAAGTGATCTCAATGACGGTCACAACAGGGTCAACCTAATCCCATCACAAGGTGAGAGTGTCATAAGACATTCTTCCTCCTACAATTTTTTTTATCCACAGTAATTTTACACTTGTCTAGTACAAATACGTCACTTTGTTTCATAATTACAGTGTATACATTTTTCTTTATTTAATGTGACAACATGCCCCATAGGTGGGGTACATTGTAACATCTGAGGGGCACGTTGTAACATGACCGTATGACAGCTTAAAATATTATTTGATCTAACGAAAAAAAATATACAAGACAAACTAAAATATTTTGTCAATGAAATAAAATTATTAACCTTTTCAAAAAAAAAAAAGAATGTCATTTTTTAAGAATTAAAAATAATCTGATTTTGGAGTTTGACATTGCAACCATGCTTGGGATGGCCCACATAAATGAGCAAAAATGCTTTACATTTCTTGAAATGAAAACTTCTGAACATTAAACATTGACTGTCAGTCTTTATTCACCCGTTTCTTGTGGTTTCTCATTGAAATTCATTAAAGTAAAATAGTGTAAATTACATTGCTAATGTCATAGAATAGCGCGTTGTAGCGCAGTGTTACAACGTGCCCCATCTGCGCAACTGGAATTTAAAACCGGTTGGTGTCTTCTGCTAGATAGCGAAGCATTAAAGAACTATCTAAACTGATAAATAACAGATTTTTTTTTATCCACAGTAATTTTACACTTGTCTAGTACAAATACGTCACTTTGTTTCATAATTACAGTGTATACATTTTTCTTTATTTAATGTGACAACATGCCCCGTAGGTGGGGTACATTGTAACATCTGAGGGGCACGTTGTAACATGACCGTATGACAGCTTAAAATATTATTTGATCTAACGAAAAAAAATATACAAGACAAACTAAAATATTTTGTCAATGAAATAAAATTATTAACCTTTTCAAAAAAAAAAAAGAATGTCATTTTTTAAGAATTAAAAATAATCTGATTTTGGAGTTTGACATTGCAACCATGCTTGGGATGGCCCACATAAATGAGCAAAAATGCTTTACATTTCTTGAAATGAAAACTTCTGAACATTAAACATTGACTGTCAGTCTTTATTCACCCGTTTCTTGTGGTTTCTCATTGAAATTCATTAAAGTAAAATAGTGTAAATTACATTGCTAATGTCATAGAATAGCGCGTTGTAGCGCAGTGTTACAACGTGCCCCATCTGCGCAACTGGAATTTAAAACCGGTTGGTGTCTTCTGCTAGATAGCGAAGCATTAAAGAACTATCTAAACTGATAAATAACAGATTGGAGATTAAAATAATAGCAGATTTGTCTCATTTCAAATGAATACTAAAAACTGAGATGAACAATTTTCTTAAGCCAGAAATGTACTTTTACTATAGTAAAATAAATGTTCAGCGATATCTTCAAAAGATTTTTGAATTTTGGCACACTTTTTTCTCTATATAATGGCAACTAGTAAATAGCATACATTTTGTTATGCTAGCATGTCGGGAAATATTCAAACCACGTGTGTTACAACTAACCCCACGTTACTTCATGCCTGCGCTCCCCTATACTCCCCTTTTTGCAAGTGAACCAGAAATGATAAACCAAACCACACGTGTGCTACGGTGCTAAGGCACCGAGACCCAGCTGAAGAGGTGGTCTTGGTCCGGTTGTTTGGTCCGCACCCGAGTGCGATTGCTGTATTCACACCTGCCCAAAATATCTGCACCAAAGGGGGAAACTAACTTGAGTTTGATTCAATCGAACCAAACAAGACAGGTGTGAATAAATTCAACTTTTGACAAAAACTATTCTTAAGCTCTGTTGTTTTTGTAATGTAGTCGTTTTATGTTTATTATGTTAATTGCAACTATTAACCCTCATATAAAAAAAAAATCACATTTAAATCTGAGGACAAGAAGTGATTTCTGTTCTCTCTTAATTGTTGATTATTGTGGTTATAGGAGTTTGGTCTAGTTGAGATGTAGAGCTAAAAATTTTAATATTTATTTTGTATAAAAATGAAAGTGATCTCAATGACGGTCACAACAGGGTCAACCTAATCCCATCACAAGGTGAGAGTGTCATAAGACATTCTTCCTCCTACAATACAGGGCTCCAGCTAAGGAGTTTCACCTTAACAGTACAATCAATGAAGATTGTTGAATAAATAATAATTATTTAAAATGGAGGGAGGTTGACATCTGATGATCAATTTGAAGGATTTGTGAGAGATAGTGGTAACACTTTACAATAAGGGTACATGAATAAGCATGTACTAATACCAGAATTAATACATACTTCAACATGAACACATGATTAGTGAAGACATGAGCTAATCATGAACCAATCAAGAGCTATCCTTAGCTAGAACTGGAGTCTTATGGATTCATACGTGAATAAAGGCAGCCTTAACTACATGTTAGTACTTGTTTGATAGTTAATGCATTAATTAAGATTTAGGGGTTAACTAAATCAAGCAGTTTCTAAAAGAAGGAATAATAAATATTTTGACTTTCAAATAAATTAAATAATTTAATATTGTCATCATTTAAACTATACTGACATCTGCAGCTTTGTTACAAACATTACTAAGCATTTCACACATTATAAACATTACACAGGATTAATCATTATTTTCACTGATCCTCCTTACCAAATGTAGAAAATACTAAATACAACACACTAATAATTGATCTTAAAAAGTCATAATCTATTTTGTGTTATTCACTGTCCCGTCAAACCCAACCTCCTGTGACTTACATACAGTTAAATAAAAACAAAAATTAAAACCTACAAAGAACATTTGTAGAACAGTTCCTGAAGAATCAGTCCCAAAAAACAAACAAACAGGAAACATGCACTAAGGTTAGGGGAACGTTTGCTGGGTATCAGCACAGTTCACTCTCCATGCAGACACGATGATGATGCTGTACCTCCACACTATAACATCACTTTAACTGGGCTGGATACTGGTTGTACTAATACATGTGTATTTGATACCAAGTTTATAAGTAAGTAGTTAACATTGAATTAATTATGATGTAGTCCCGGGAAGAATGAACAATAAAAACAATAAAAATCAGAAAACAGAGATCAAATTATTAGTTGTAAATATTTGTCCATTTTTATTATTTTTTTTGTCCATTTTCTTTTTATAGTTCGTTTAGCCTATATTAAGTAATGGCTACTTTTCTTACCGGGACTACAGTGTGTAGGGTTTGTAAAAAAAATGCTTAATCGGCCCCGATTCCGATCTTTGAAATCGGTTCGGGACATCCCTACAGAAAACACTGAGCAAATTGGAATGTTTGTGAAAACAGGTGAAATGTGTTAAAAGTTTTGAGAAATGTGTCTTTGTTTCGAGCACTGAATGAATGGTTTGGGAAATTGGGCCAAATGAATCAGTTTAGTGTGTTAGCAATCGAGAAAAACTGTAACTATTAACAATGAATTTTGCCTCAAACTCGTAATTTGCTGCTTATTAATAGTTAGTAAGGTAGTTGTTAAGTTTAGGTATGGGGTAGGATTAAGGGATCTAAAATATGGTAATGCTGAATAAGGATTTAATATGTAGTATAGTAAGTATAAACAGCCAATATGCTAGTAATATGCATGTCAATAAGCTACTAGTTAATAGTGAGAATTGGTCCCTA
>NW_015630351.1:676892-677641 GCF_001515625.1 Sinocyclocheilus rhinocerous | reverse complement strand
TATATATATAATTTATATATAGTTACATTTTTTTCATCTGGGCACCAGTAATTCTTTAAATAATAATAATAGTCATATTGGGTCCTCAGAGCCAAAGACCAGTGGCTTCTGAAAATAGTTATAAAAAATTTTTTTTAAAAACTCAGCAACTATTAACAATGAATTTTGCCTCAAACTCGTAATTTGCTGCTTATTAATAGTTAGTAAGGTAGTTGTTAAGTTTAGGTATGGGGTAGGATTAAGGGATCTAAAATATGGTAATGCTGAATAAGGATTTAATATGTAGTATAGTAAGTATAAACAGCCAATATGCTAGTAATATGCATGTCAATAAGCTACTAGTTAATAGTGAGAATTGGTCCCTAAAGTGTTATCTAATAATCGTCCTAAAAATCAGAGGACTGTTTACTAGTTACTTACCAGCTTTACTAGCTACAGGAAGTTTTTCAAATAAATGAACTTATAAACTTATATTTACCAGAAATTAAATACATATTTTTATTAAAGTAACTTGGATAACAGAGTTGAATGGTTGAGCATGATGAATGTAGTCCAACAATAACAAAAAAAAAAAAATTGTTATGCTACATAATGAACAGAGATGTATTCACATTGGAATAAAAATAACTAATATGATTTTAGTTTATAAATTTTAAAATGTTTTGTTACAATGAAATTAATATCTATAGACCAGGGGTATTCAGTTAAAGTTCCAAGAGGTTCGGACTCTATATTTCATTCCCAGTGGA
>NW_015630351.1:675104-676500 GCF_001515625.1 Sinocyclocheilus rhinocerous | reverse complement strand
ATATATATATAATTTATATATAGTTACATTTTTTTCATCTGGGCACCAGTAATTCTTTAAATAATAATAATAGTCATATTGGGTCCTCAGAGCCAAAGACCAGTGGCTTCTGAAAATAGTTCTAAAAAATTTTTTTTAAAAACTCAGCTGAGCCCAATTAGATATGAATATTAAAAGATAAGATCAGATGTTTTATCAAGCTATTATTATTTTTTACATTTAGATACATATGTAAAGCAGAAGGCCATGTGACAGAAAAATATATTGTATATGGGGGTTCAGAGTTTTCTTCTTGAAGTCTGGACCATTTTTATATTTTTCTCAACATAACAAACATAATCAAACATAATCAAAATGCTCTCACCATGAGCAGAAAACAAAGTTAACTAGTAATTTCAAAGTTTATGTTGTCTTTCCTAGCCATCTACAAATAATTTTCCCACTTTTAACAATTCTATGTTTATTTTAAAATGCTCTTAACATACTGATTAATAATGCTAAATGTAGATGAAAAAAAAGTCCTGTCAGCCATGAGCTAGCTCAACTTATAGCTAACAACCAAAACATTAGTACTAACAACTTGCATTAAAAAATATCCGAACAGACACACAAAAAACATAATTTAACTTTGATGAGTTTAACTACAAAGCAGGCATTGCCATCACAAAAATAAGTAAAAAAAAAATAAAAAATTGTTACTGTCTTACATCAATTAGTTTTTCCCCTCTAAAATCTGCTGTGTCTGCCCCAGGGATCTTATTCATCACATAATCACATGTAGAATAAGGACTAAACTAAGCATGAGTGAAGTGAATCAGGTAAGTTAATTTGTAACTTGTCCCTGAATGGATAAATTGAAAGTGTTACAACCATCCCCGGTCTCCCCCATATACAGAATATACTCCATTTTGCAGTGTCAAATGGTTCAGAACATGTAATTCGCTAGCTATTTATTTAAAGAAATCCGAACCAGAAAGTGCTATGTGACCCTGGACCACAAAACCAGTAATAAGGGTCCATTTTTTGAAATTGAGATTTATACATAATCTGAAAGTTGAATAAATAAGCTTTCCATATATGGTTTGTTAGGATAGGACAATATTTGGCCGAGATACGATTATTTGAAAATCTGGAATCTGAGGGTGCAAAAAAAAAAATTTAAATACTGAGAAAATCGCCTTTAAAGTTGACCAAATGAAGTTCTTAGCAATGCATATTACTAATCAAAAATTAAGTTTTAATATATACTTTAATATTTACAGTAGGAAATTTACAAAATATGATCTTTACTTAATATCCTAATGATTTTTGGCATAAAAGAAAAATCAATCATTTTGACCCATACAATGTATTTTTGACTATTGCTACAAATATACCCCAGCGACTTAAGACTGGT
>NW_015630351.1:664128-674376 GCF_001515625.1 Sinocyclocheilus rhinocerous | reverse complement strand
GATACGATTATTTGAAAATCTGGAATCTGAGGGTGCAAAAAAAAAAATTTAAATACTGAGAAAATCGCCTTTAAAGTTGACCAAATGAAGTTCTTAGCAATGCATATTACTAATCAAAAATTAAGTTTTAATATATACTTTAATATTTACAGTAGGAAATTTACAAAATATGATCTTTACTTAATATCCTAATGATTTTTGGCATAAAAGAAAAATCAATAATTTTGACCCATACAATGTGATTTTGGCTATTGCTACAAATATACCCCAGCGACTTGAGACTGGTTTTGTGCTCCATGGTCACAAATAGTTGTAATTTTGGCCTTTTTTTACATGTTAAGTTTTAATGTGTTCATATGGTTGGTATGAAGCTTATAGTGATAAAAAATATGAGATGGGAGGACAAAATGTCTTTCAATGCTTTTGAAATATATCATTTCTGAAATATATTATATATTTTTCCATTATTATGCACCTAGGGGCTCCGTAATATTCTGACATTAATTCTGCTTTCACCCTAGAAATGTGCATTATGAACTATTTTAAATTCAAGTCAGTCACTGGCTCTCAGTTCAAATGTTTCGTTTGATATATGTCTGTCTTTTTGAACTTTTTTTTTTTAGATTATATATTTGCATATCTGGTGGTTTATGCGACATACAGCAGATCTTTCACATACTGTATATTCGCCTTACAGCTGTGAAATCAGTCTATAAAACACAGCACAGAGATGTATACACATACAGAGAGACTCAGCATTCACTCTTCAGGTGACAAACTCTTCTTATAAACTTGAGATTGTATATGACTGTAGGCAACATGAGTGAACATTTGCTTGTTCTTTTAAATAGAACACGAGGCTTTAAAGTAATTTTTATGAAGAAGAAGAAGAAGAATAGAACGTATTGAAAATGTAAAATTGCTTTTCAGATCGTTGTTTTGTTGACTTGTGTGGATTTGTTTCATTTGCTGTCTGAAATATGTTAAGTTTGTTTGTTTGTTTTAAAATAAAACAAACTAAAGATAAAGACCTTTTTTTGAATGACCAGTTTACTCAATTTAATTCTGAGTATTCTGGTTGAAACTGATACTGTGTGTTTTGAGAGAAGATAATTAAAGTTCAGCATTTTATATTGCAATATTGTAGTCTAGCAAGTTGTTCTTGAAAGAACTGGCCCATTTTAGCTGTTCTGTTAAACTGGGACAGCAGCTAAATATGAAATATGTACTTTGCAAAATTTCAGTATTTTTTTAAAGATCGTGATGATGTCATTCATATTGATATGTTATGGTCTTTGTGTTTATGAAATGTACAGTATTCACATAATCATCTGGGAATCCAGAAAAACATGAATATGCTCTGTTTTTATGAGGCTAAAGTGAATTCACAAAATATTTAATCTTTTTTTTTTTATATTACATTTCATAAAGTAGACAGAAACTGCATTCATAATAGAACATTATCTTTAAACTATTGAATCTTTAAGGACTAAACTTATCTGGCCCAGTTTTCCTGACATCACCCTACACTTTTCCCCACAATAGAGACAAGATTAGTACCAGTTTTGTGGACAAACACAGAGGATGAATAACGTCACTACACCTGAAGCTTCTACAAACTCCACAGCTCATTTAATTGGAGTATTGACCATTCTGGATATTTATGTGTACAGCCTCAATGTTTTGTTTGGACTTCCTGCACACTCCTATGTGATCTGGCTCATCATCACAGGAACAGGAAGTGGAGTTACATCAGAGTTCTTCATCCTCAATCTCTCTTTTTCTGAGATTGGTATCTGTGTGAACTGTTTGTTCTCTGTATTTAATTATTTTACTGCGTTTTCACATCTAACAAGATTAATATGGTTTTCATTAGGACTCTTCATCACTGGTCGTCCTCTGTTTCAGTGTCTGATCTGTGTTGAGCGTTACCTGGCAGTGGTTCATCCTGTAACCTTTCTGAAGTTCAGACCTCTCAGATATAGAGTGATCTGCTGCACTGCGGCCTGGATACTTATTCTTGCCTCTTGTTTGTGCTGCATCTTGACAACCGAGCAATTTAATTATCAGATGTACATATACTTCTACTCGATTCAGTTTATTGTCTTCTTCTCCACCCAGTTGTTTTGTCTTGTGGCTGTTCTCAGAGCTCTGAAGCAGTCAGGACCAGGAGAGAGAGGGAGAGAGAGAAAAGAGGAAAACCACATGAAGAGAAGAGCGTTTCATATCATTCTAATAACTACTGTGACTATGACTATTATCTATATGCCATTAATTATCTCAGGATTCTATTTCATTCTTATGCGACAGTTTATTGTGAATCTTTTTTCGTCTGGTTTGTTCTGTTTTATTCTGGCTGGTTTTGTTCAGCCTGTTCTTTATCTGCACAGGGCCGGAAAGCTTTCCTGCTTTTGTTGTTCTTAATACATTAAATGGTTTAATTTTCAATGATGAACTATTTTTTTCCAAATGCTTGATTTTTCAGTTAGTTACTTTCAAATCCATACTTTTTATGCTCTGTTTACTTAGAGAGATCCTACACCTCACTAATTTATGCATAAAATCCTTTACTGTTTTATGCTACTTTTAGATCTACTAATAAATAAATTGCATAGCATGTGTTAAATGTGTTGCACCTATGCAGGCCAGATTTATGAGGTTTAATTTGTTGTGTAGTCAGCCTTAATGTAGAAGTTATAGTGGTCAGTTTATACATTTTTTCAAAACAATTTCAAGGCAAAATAAGTTTGTGTCTGAAGAAATAAAATATCAAAACAGCTTATCAGAATTGTCTTTTTTTTCATTAATGTAAATAAAGCGTTCTCAGTGTTCAAAAATGTAACTGGCTTGTAATTATAATCTGTATCAAAAAGTTGTTGTTGGCCATTTATAGCACTAATAAAATGTCGTTTTAGTTTTGCAGTGAGTTTTCAGTGAGACCAGTTCCAGCTTTCACACAAAAAAAAAAATCTTCCTGTTTACACAAATAATAGTGTCTTTTTCAAACTCATTCTTACTTTTAATATTTGCATATTTTTATGTCAGGTGTAGCATATGAAGTCATGCATATATTATATTCCTGTGGCAGCAGTGAAATCAGTCTACATAACAAAGCACAGAAATGTACATACACCCAGAGAGACTGGACAATCACTCTTCAGGTGACAATCTTTATTATTTTATTTTATTTTTTATTATATTTTATATTATTTTATGCTTTCAACTCCATAATGTTCAACTTTTTTTTTCTTCAAGGTTTAGCATGTAAGATGGTTTAACTACAAAACAGAGTTGTTATATTTTGGAGTTTCAGATTTGTGGGGAAAACATCCATTTAAAGGAAATATAATAAAAGTAATGAGATTTTCCATGTGAACAATAAAAGTAAAATTTGAAGAATGAAAGTCAAATTACTTTATTTGAATTTGAGAGGATCCTTTCATGAGCCTAAATATATGTTGATTTTCTCAGCTGAGAAGACAATAAAAAGGAAATTAATGACTCTTCAATCTTCACAAAATTTTCTAATGGGCTGTCCAGTTTGGACATGTTGGAGAGTTCTCTGTTTTGCATCAATTTGCTGTTTGGTTTTCCGACACACTCCTATGTTATATGGCTCATCATCACAGGATCAGGAAGTGGAGCTGCATCAGGATTCTTCAGCCTCAATCTCTCTGTATGTGAGATTGTTTACAGTCTGACTGCTATTGTCAATCTATTGTCAGTTTTCTTTTCAAGTCTCATGATAAGAAGACATTTTTTTCAAGGACTCACCATCACTGGTCGTCCTCTGTTTCAGTGTCTGATCTGTGTTGAGCGTTATCTGGCAGTGGTTCAGCCTTTAACCTTTCTGAAGTACAAGCCTCTCAGATATAGAGTGATCTGTTGCACCGCGGCCTGCATAATCACTCTTGGATCCGGTTTTCTTTCAATGTTAATTTCAGAGAATGCTACACTACACTACACACACGGTTCTTCTCAACACAGTCCCAGTTCTTCCTCCCCATCCAGTTGTTTTGTCTTGTGGCTGTTCTCAGAGCTCTGAAGCAATCAGGACCAGGAGAGAGAGAGAGGGAGAGACAGAGAGGAGAAAAACCACATGAAGAGAAGAGTGTTTTATTTCATTCTAATAATTACAGTAAGCATGAGTATTATATATGAGCCATACATAATAATAGGACTCGCTTTCATTTTGACTCAGCAGTTTATTAAGGAACTCTTCTCTTTTAGTTTTATTTGTTTTATTCTGGCTGGTTTTGTTCAGCCTGTCCTTTATCTGCACAGAGCTGGAAAACTCTTCTGCCTTCGCTATCCATAAAACATTAAATGAGCTAAATGCGCTTATTTGGTTTCCTCTATGGCACGAAAATATGTGTTAATGTTAACCTGTCATTTAGTGTTCTGTTTATTTAGAGAGATTCACCACCTCACTGATTTACTTGTGAATAAAATCATTGACTGTCTCATTCTACATTCATAAGAACTCTATTCTGGGTAAATGAAGAGGTTATTTGCTGGAAATTATTATTATTATTTCACTAAATTGCATCATTGCTAATGCAATATTGGCAATTTTTTGCATTAATGCAAATGAAGTGTCGTAAGTGTTCAACATGCAATTTTCACTTGGAATGCTAGGATTTTTTTTTCTGTTCCTATGTTTATGTCATGATCCCAGTCATGTGTTTCCCTGTCTTGTTTAAGGACTTTTAAGTTAAAGTGTTTTCTCTTCCCTATTGTTTCCATGTTCCCTTCCTGTGTTTAGTTCCTGTTTCCCTGTTGCATTTGTTACCCTGTTTGTTCCCATGGTTACCCCTCGTTTGTTGTCATGGTAATTTATGATAATTTGCCACCCTATTTGTTTCCTTGTTATCTTGTGTATATATACCCCTGTGTTTCAGTGCTTGTTTGTCAGTTGTTGTCTCCTATAGATGCCCATGTTCTTTGTTTCATGTTCTGTTTTTTTGCATAAGGGGGAAAAAAGCAAGAAATTGACTGAAAAAGGCAGGAAGGAATGGCTTGTAAACCTGCGTCTGTGGTCGGTAGGAGCCGAGACGGATAACGTCGTGTTCAAATGGTTATTATAAGATATAATCAATTATTAAGATATTAATAATATATTAAGATATTAATAAATAAATATATAAATAAATACAGGGCTGCCATCTCTCACGCATTCAGCATGAGACAGAAAGAAATCACTCAATGCTAAACGCCACATGTAGATACGTTGTAAATAAGATATTAATTGATTATAATAGAACATTGTGCGATTGTGATAAATTGAAGTGAGTGACAGCTTTTTAGTGATTATATGGAAGCACTTTTTGCTTGCTTTCTAGGCTATAATCAATTCAGAATTTCAAGAAAGTTTTTGTTTTATGTGCTGCCAACAGAGGTGTAAAGAGTACCTAAAAATCATACTTGAGTAAAAGTACAGATACCTTACAGTGAAAATGACTCCACTACAAGTTACAAGTCACCAATTCCAAAACAACTTGAGTAAAAGTCTTAAGAGATCTGATTATTAAAAGTCTTAATAATCTGATTTTAACAGTACTTTTACTTTTACTAGTATTTTATTTATACTAAATAAAGGCTCAAAGATGCACTAGTCAAAGAGACATGCCAGTCCAAAAGCTGTAACGTTGTGGAGAAGTTGGGGAAAACAGGCAGAGGCAAGGATCTATGTGCAGTTATTTAATGTAAAAACTAGAACAAACAATAAGCCAAAAACCAAAGGGAACAAAGAACAGAATGACTGGCAAACAGACAACCATTACATTCAACAATTCAAAAGGAACTAAAGAAAAACTAGGGCTATATATACACACAGGTCCAGGGCAAGGCACAGAGCATGAAACAAAAACAAGAAAGAGTTGATTTGTGAGGAGAGCAATCACGTTTATTTTCTAAAACCAAAATAAAACAGAACACCTAAAAATTACAAAACAAACAAACTTATATAAAAAATATCCTTCAAAAAGGGCTCTTCGGTATAATGGATAAATAAAATAATGTTAAGTAAAATTAAAAAGCCGAAGCCTTCTTGCAGTGGATGTGCTGGTTTGGGCCTCATTGCCGGCTGCAGTCATGTCCTCGTCTCATATATAAAACACCTGTGATTCACAAATACTTGCTAAGGAACTCGCATTCATAAAGTAGCCTTGTTGACAAGTTTGGGCGAGTAAGGGCAAAACATACAAGATGCAGTACTTTCAGTGACCTGTAATAGGCAGTATCACGTCTTTTGTAGCATAAATAAACTGCTGCAGAGAAAGCTAGGTCCATGCAAAATGTAATGTGTAACTGCAACACTCATTTCAAATGTAGTGGAGTAAAGAGTACAGATACTCATTCAAAAATGTAGTGAAGTAGAGAGGAAAGTTGCTAATATCTTTGATACTTAGTACAACTACAAAGTATCCGAAAAGATACTCAAGTACAGTAACTAATTACATTTACTCCAATACTTTACACCTCTGGCTGCCAAAAGGACCAATGGCCACATACCCTGTACATGCAGCAAAGTTTCAGAAGTGACATGTATCCCGCATTCACTTTCGAAATATCTTGTTTGCAATCAGGGTTAGTTCAGGTAGGCAATTGCTTAGCCTCGATGGCAGGCAAGTATTTCAATTTAGTTGAAAAATCTTCATAACATAGGATCTCGTCCAACATATGTTGTGATTTTCTCTTGTAGTAGTGTCTAACCCAGTACAGTACGGACTTTCCTCCATCTCATCCATTCTGCTTTTCACTTCCTGCCCTCCATCTGAATTTTGCGCGTCATCAGAATCACGTGATTGCAAACAAGCTATAAACTCTGCTTGCACTTGGATCTGCCTCATCTTGCCTTTGACCCAGCATTTACCCATATGGCAATCCATCTTTTTCAAGTTCACATTTGCTTCTAATATTTTCATATCTGGTTCATGCATATATCCTTGTGACAGTGAAGTCAGTCTACAGTCTACAGCACAGAGATTTATTCTCATCCAGAGAGGCTGGACATTCACTCTTCAGGTGACTGTTGACATCTACTTGTTATATGTGGTCGATTTTCTGAAGTCATTTCATATTGGATTGCATTTGTCTTGTGTTATTCATGAGATGTAGAGCTTCTTTGCTTATACATGTTAATAAACAAACTATTTTGTCTCTAACCTTGTGCAAATGTTTGTGCTCTGCTTTTTCCTTTAAATTTGAATGCAATAGGATTCCCCTTCAGGAACTCTAGCTGCATCTAGATCGCTTTGGTCGTTCCCTCGGGGAACCATGGTTACATACGTAACCTAGAGACGTTAGTTTGTTTCGCAGTGTTCAAGAAGCTAGCATGTAAAATACAACACGTTACTATAGTATACCACAAAATAAGGAAAAGTAGCTATAATGAAGCTATTTAAGGGGCAATATCTTTTTAATTTTATTACTGTTACATAATATAATTTGATTTACAAAGTCATTGATAAAACTGTATTTCTCCTAAATTGAAGAAACATTTGTTTCATGCAGTATAAATGTTGGATACAGTTAAATATAACTTTTTTAGCCATTGAAAATTAGTAAAATTACTCAAAAATAGATATTTATGTAGCAAACACCAAAAAGCAATTTAAAAGATTGACAAAATATATTTTTTTTATTATTATTTTATTATTATTATTATTATGGCGTTACAGAGATTGTATGTAGGCCTTACCAATCACTTTTGATGATTATTTAAATGTTATATAATAGTTTATACATACATATGTAATAGTTAATAGTCATGGAATCACAACTATTGTAGTTTGATTTATTGTAGCTGAGTTTTTTTTTTTTTTATCTAAATCAATGTGACAGAGAAGTATGTGTTTTTCAGAGATTACAAATGGATGGATATTGAGAGCAGGTGGATATTTATGCATGAGACCAGTCCAGCTGATCCTGCATGCATTTCTTTCTTTCAGTGTTTACTGTTTTTTACATGTTTGCTTGTACTTGTGTAGTTGAACTGATTGATTAACCTTTTTTCGTCTTGTAGTTTATCAATCTACCATGTTGCACTCCTATAACACAATTTGTCTTTTAAAGCAAATATGACATCACATGAATTTGCATGTCATTTTTAATGCTTCAGGATAGATTAACATATCAGCTTTGAAGGCAGACAGTCCAACTGTAAGTGACTATAGATATGACTTTGTCCACAAATTTGGAGATAAAATAGTGAAGTAATTAATATAGAACTGTTCTCTTTTTTATAATGTGTGTTAATTAAAGTGGTTTTGATCAGGTTTATACTGTACAGTCCCAGAATATTCTGGTTTATTAACACTCATATCTCAATTATAGATCACAGTTGCTTTTTGACTGTACACAGTGAAGAGATGAACATCTCCAGTGAGATCTTCACCGATGGGTCAAACTCTTCCATTTTGCAACAGCACTGGGTTGGACATTGATTTTGAAACATCCTCAATTGTAGGTATCATCACCATTCTGTTGGGTTTTCCTGCCTACTCCTACATGATATGGCTTATTGTAACAGGATCCGGGAATGGACTTGCAGCAGTTTTTCAGTTTTTCAGTTTGAACTCTGCTGCCTGTGAGCTCTTCATATGTATGGAATCTATCATGGGTCTTTTCAGCTATAAAGTTGAACATTTCTGGATACTTCTGTGTTTTTTACAAGCACTCGCCATTTGACTGTACACAGTGAAGAGATGAACATCTCCAGTGAGATCTTCACCGATGGGTCAAACTCTTCCATTTTGCAACAGCACTGGGGTGGACATTGATTTTGAAACATCCTCAATTGTAGGTATCATCACCATTCTGTTGGGTTTTCCTGCCTACTCCTACATGATATGACTTATTGTAACAGGATCCGGGAATGGACTTGCAGCAGAGTTTTTCAGTTTGAACTCTGCTGCCTGTGAGCTCTTCATATGTATGGAATCTATCATGGGTCTTTTCAGCTATAAAGTTGAACATTTCTGGATACTTCTGTGTTTTTTACAAGCACTCGCCATGATTGGCCGTCCTCTGTTTCAGTGTCTGATCTGTGTTGAGCGTTACCTGGCAGTGGTTCATCCTGTAACCTTTCTGAAATTCAGACCTCTCAGATATAGAGTGATCTGTTCTGTTATTGTTTGGGTGGCAGGATTTGGCTCTGGTGGGTTCAGTATTATGACTTGGTCCTTGTTTCTCTATGAGTTGTATTTTATTGTTTTCCTTGCACAGTTCTTCATCTTCTTCTCCATCCAGATGTTCTGCTGTTTAGCTGTTCTCAGAGCTCTGAAGCAGCCAGGACCAGGAGAGAGAGGACGAGAGAGAGAGCGAGAAAACCCTATGAAGAGAAGAGCATGTTATCTCATTCTAATAAATGCTGTGACCATGCTTTTCATATATATTCCCTTTGTCATTGTAATATATGTTACATGGAGTTCAAAAGAAACTCCTGATAAACTCCTTGTTTTTGGTTATATTTGTTTTACTTTAGCTGGTTTGGTGCAGCCTCTTCTCTTTCTGTACCGGGTTGGGAAACTACCCTTCGTGAATGAATTCTTCTTCATTTATAATTCTGACATTTCTATTATTAATTTTCTGCCATACAACTACAATAAATATTCAAATAAATAGCTGATCTGGAATGCCTTTTGTGACTGTATTTTTGCCAGTTTTTAAATGTGCACTTATTTACCTATGTGTAGAGATTAATTAATTGAAGATTTTTTTTATTAATCCGTTATCTCATGATAACGCTATTACATAACAAAGCTGGTCTTTTGTAGCAAATGTAATGGCACAGTTCTTCGCATGACAAGGTAGGAAGACACTGCATTGTTGCAACATCGGTCCCCTCAGAGAGAGTCTTCTCAAAAACTGGACAAATAATCACAGAGAGGAAATCGCATCAGCACACCCAGGTCCCAAGCTGAGGCATCTGATATTTCTGAATGCCAACCTGCACTAAATTATGCACCAAGAGCTTGTAACACTCCAAAGAGAAAGGAAAAAATGAAATTGCATCATATGACCCCTTTAAAATGATAAATACTAGTATCTGTTTTTTTTTTTTGTAACAAAACAAAATGCTTAAAAATAAGGCTTTTATGAAAACACTGAATAAAAAATTGCTAACCAACACACAAACCATTCACAATTGCTAAATTGGGCTAAAATAGAAGGCTCAGCGTGATACTAAATAAAGAGCCATTTGGGAGCCGTAAGAGCCGGCTCTTCTAAGGGAGCCGAGCCAAA
>NW_015630351.1:663202-663950 GCF_001515625.1 Sinocyclocheilus rhinocerous | reverse complement strand
TGCTAAATTGGGCTAAAATAGAAGGCTCAGAGTGACAATAAATAAAGAGCCATTTAGGAGCCGTAAGAGCCGGCTCTTCTAAGGGAGCCGAGCCAAAAGAGCCGAACTTCCCATCACTACTTGTGATAGATGAGTGTGTTTTTTCAGTATTTTGAATGAGTTCATTTGTAAATAAATAATTATTAAAAGTAGGTAAACCACTTGCCACGTTAAAGTCCAAGGATGACGATGATGATAAAAATAAAACAAGGTTTGTTCAAAGAACTCAAAATAGAAAGTCACATGCGAGACAGCGTGTAACACGAACAATACCAGACCAATGAAAGGTGAGAACAGCAACTTAAATACACGGCAAATGAGGGTAATAATGGAAAACACCTGTGCTGATTAAATGAATATCCATGACAACTAAAGAGTGGTGGGGAAAACTAGTGAAAACAAACGTCTAAGGTTACTTATGTAACCATGGTTCCCTGAGTAGGGAACGAAACACTGCGTCCTCTAGGGGTCGCTATGGGGAACGCCTCGTCGTGACCCGTGTCTGAAGCATACATTCAAAAACACCAACAACACGTTGGCCGGCAACAGCCCATGACGTCACTACCAGTGCAACTATAGTATAAATAGGCGCCGGGAGCACACATCATTCACTTCTTCATCTGAAGCTTGCGTCCGCAGCATGGCAAGAAACCTAGAAGACGCAGTGTCTCGTTCCCTACGCAGGGAACCATGGTTACATAAGTAACCT